>NW_025765922.1:0-89515 GCF_003918875.1 Haliotis rubra
CTCATGACCAGCACCCAGTCCACCATTGTCAGCCCTCGATATCCATGGACGGTGTGTACACCATTGTCAACAGCCAATGACCAGTCTCAACGAACTTAGCTCTGCCCTGCAGGAAGAATGTGGATTGAATTAACCAAGCTTTTATCATTGGACGTGTAATTAGGATTAGAATCCAGCATCGTCTGGAGGTAGAGGCGAATCGACTTAATATTGATTTGTTGGACTTTTCATGGTAAATGATGTGACGGGAGGTAGGGCACTTTGGTCATTCATTTAACACAATCTATGGTCATCGGGCGTTAAACGACTAATGCAAACTTCCGTCAAACATTCCTCTTATACTGTCGTCAAACTATTTATTTCATTAACGACATCAAATCGTGACATCGTGACACTTTCTCACTCAATATCCGCTCCTTAGTAGTATATATGCTATATCATCTTAGTGGTATATATGCCATATCATCTTAGCAATGTATATGCTATATCATCTTAGTAGTGTATATGCTATATCATCTTAGTAGTATATATGCTATATCATCTTAGAAGTGTATGTGCTATATCATCTTAGTAGTATATATGTTATATCATCTTAGTAGTGTATATGCTATATCATCTTAGTGGTATATATGCCATATCATCTTAGCAATGTATATGCTATATCATCTTAGTAGTGTATATGCTATATCATCTTAGTAGTGTATATGCTATACCATCTTAGTAGTGTATATGCTATATCATCTTAGCAGTGTTTATGCTACATCATCTTAGTAATGTATATACTATATCATTTTAGCAGTATATATGCTATATCATCTAGTAGTATACATGCTATATCATCTTAGTAATATATATGCTATATCATCTTAGTAGTGTATATGCTATATCATCTTAGTAGTATATATGCTCTATCATCTTAGTAGTGTATATGCTATATCATCTTAGTAGTGTATATGCTATATCATATAAGTAGTATATATGCTATATCATCTTAGCAGTGTATATGCTATACCATCTTAGCAGTGTATATGCTATATGATCTTAGTAGTGTATATGCTATATCATCTTAGTAGTGTATATCCTATATCATGTTAGTAGTATATATGCTATATTTTCCTAGTAGTATATATGCTATATCATCTTAGTAGTATATATGCTATATCATCTTTTTATGCTGGTAACCTATTTAGCAAGATGTCAACGTTTTAGGGAGATCAACTTCTTTGCAACAACGGTCCCATCAAGCATGTTGAAGAGTGACTGTTTGAGACGGGTGGGTGACATCTATTGATTCTTCAGAAACTTATGACAAAAAAAAGACTTTTTACAAAAGGGCGACTCATGACAAGAGGAAAGACTTATGACAAGAGGAATGACTTATGATAAGAGGTATGACTTATGACAAGAGGAATGACTTATGACAAGAGGAATGACTTATGACAAGAGGAATGACTTATGACAAGAGGAATGACTTATGACAAGAGGAATGACTTATGACAAGAGGAATGACTTATGACAAGAGGAATGACTTATGATAAGATGATAAGAGGAATGACTTATGACAAGAGGAATGACTTATGACAAGAGGAATGACTTATGATAAGAGAAATGACTTATGACAAGAGGAATGACTTATGACAAGAGGAATGACTTATGACAAGAGGAATGACTTATGATAAGAGGAATGACTTATGACAAGAGGAATGACTTATGATAAGAGGTATGACTTATGACAAGAGGAATGACTTATGACAAGAGGAATGACTTATGACAAGAGGAATGACTTATGATAAGAGGAATGACTTATGACAAGAGGAATGACTTATGACAAGAGGAATGACTTATGATCAGAGGAATGACTTATGACAAGAGGAATGGCCTATGACAAGAGGAATGACTTATGATAAGAGGTATGACTTATGACAAGAGGAATGACTTATGATAAGAGGAATGACTTATGACAAGAGGAATGACTTATGACAAGAGGAATGACTTATGATAAGAGGTATGACTGATGATAAGAGGTATGACTTATGATAAGAGGAATGACTTATGACAAGAGGAATGACTTATGACAAGAGGAATGACTTATGACAAGAGGAATGACTTATGACAAGAGGAATGACTTATGACAAGAGGAATGACTTATGACAAGAGGAATGACTTATGACAAGAGGAATGACTTATGACAAGAGGTATGACTTATGACAAGAGGAATGACTTATGACAAGAGGAATGACTTATGACAAGAGGAATGACTTATGACAAGAGGTATGACTTATGACAAGAGGAATGACTTATGACAAGAGGAATGACTTATGACAAGAGGAATGACTTATGATAAGAGGTATGACTAATGATAAGAGGTATGACTTATGATAAGAGGAATGACTTATGACAAGAGGTATGACTTATGACAAGAGGAATGACTTATGACAAGAGGAATGACTTATGACAAGAGGAATGACTTATGATAAGAAGTATGACTTATGATAAGAAGTATGACTTATTACAAGAGGAATGACTTATGATAAGAGGAATGACTTATGACAAGAGGTATGACTTATGACAAGAGGAATGACTTATGACAAGAGGTATGACTTATGACAAGAGGAATGACTTATGACAAGAGGAATGACTTATGACAAGAGGAATGACTTATGACAAGAGGAATGACTTATGATAAGAGGTATGACTTATGATAAGAGGTATGACTTATGACAAGAGGAATGACTTATAACAAGAGGAATGACTTATGACAAGAGGAATGACTTATGATAAGAGGTATGACTGATGATAAGAGGTATGACTTATGATAAGAGGAATGACTTATAACAAGAGGAATGACTTATGACAAGAGAATTGACTTATGATAAGATGTATGACTTATGATAAGAGGAATGACTTATGATAAGGGGAATGACTTATGACAAGAGGAATGACTTATGACAAGAGGAATGACTTATGACAAGAGGAATGACTTATGACAAGAGGAATGACTTATGATAAGAGGTATGACTGATGATAAGAGGTATGACTTATGATAAGAGGAATGCCTTATGACAAGAGGAATGACTTATGACAAGAGAATTGACTTATGATAAGAGGTATGACTTATGATAAGAGGAATGACTTATGATAAGAGGAATGACTTATGACAAGAGGAATGACTTATGACAAGAGGAATGACTTATGACAAGAGGTATGACTTATGACAAGAGGAATGACTTATGACAAGAGGAATGACTTATGACAAGAGGAATGACTTATGATAAGAAGTATGACTTATGATAAGAAGTATGACTTATGACAAGAGGAATGACTTATGATAAGAGGAATGACTTATGACAAGAGGTATGACTTATGACAAGAGGAATGACTTATGACAAGAGGAATGACTTATGACAAGAGGAATGACTTATGACAAGAGGAATGACTTATGACAAGAGGAATGACTCATGACAAGAGGTATGACTTATGACAAGAGGAATGACTTATGACAAGAGGAATGACTTATGACAAGAGGAATGACTTATGACAAGAGGAATGACTTATAACAAGAGGAATGACTTATGATAAGAGGCATGACTTATGATAAGAGGTACTTATGATAAGATGAATGACTTATGACAAGAGGAATGACTTATGACATGAGGAATGACTTATGACAATGACTTATGATAAGAGGAATGACTTATGAGAAGAGGAATGACTTATGATAAGAGGAATGACTTATGACAAGAGGAATGACTTATGACAATGACTTATGATAAGAGGAATGACTTATGACAAGAGGAATGACTTATGATAAGAGGAATGACTTATGACAAACACAGTTTGGTTTTACGCCGCTTTTAGCAATATTCCAGCAACATCACGGCGGGGTACACCAGAAATGGGCTTCACACATTGTGCCCATATGGGGATTCGAACCCGGGTCTTCGGCGTGACGAGCCAACGCTTTAACCATTAGTCTACCCCACCGCCCCTCTTATGACAAGAGGAATGACTTATGATAAGATGAATGACTTATGACAAGAGGATGACTTATGACGAGAGGATGACTTATGACAAGTGGATGACTTATGATAAGAGGAATGACTCATGATAAGATGAATGACTTATGACAAGGGGAATGACTCATGATAAGATGAATGACTTATGACAAGAGGAATGACTCATGATAAGATGAATGACTTATGACAAGAGAGATGACTTATGACAAGAGGTCGACTTATGACAAGAGTTTTCTGTTTGATATGTACAAGACATTTTCCAACTTCACGAATCAGTGACAAATACAGTGTGAGAGAAACGTCTCCATTTTGACTTGCACTATGCGTTCAGCGTGTCTCCTTCCTGTAAACAACTGGCTAGCCTTTGTATTTGTTTAGGGCCAGTGCCACCAGAGTGGTGGGGTGAGGGGTGTGGGTGGGTGAGGTGTGTGTGGGTGTTGGGAGTGAGGGTGGGTTGGGGTGGGTGTTGGGATATAGGGTACGCTATCCGCTTCGCCACCATCTGGTATCACCATTATTTGATTGTGACTCGTATGCACATATATTCACATACGAATATACGAGGTGTGTGTGGGTGTTGGGGTGAGGGTGGGTTGGGGGTGGGTGTTGGGATATAGGGTACGCTATCCGCTTTGCCACCATCTGGTATCACCATTATTTGATTGTGACTCGTATGCACATATAATCACAGTAGACAATATAGTGACAATTGTGCAATCGACTCTGCTTTCAGGAGATATTTGCTATGGATGCGTTATTTGCATTTCAGCACACATCCATTGAGATAATATATTGAATTCTTTAATAAAGTCAGAAAATTGCCACCAGTTTAGCCCTGGACAAGTTACATTACATCTCCATATCGTGTTTCGGCTCTCTGTTGAAACAGGACATCAAGTGTCTCAACGCTCAAATATCACCAAACGTGTTTAGAACATTGTTGAGCGTGTTTCAAACCTAGCTTGTATTTCGAGGCATCTTGTGTTTGTAACTGTTATAACAAGACGATTAAATCAGCCGAAAATATACATAGACGATATATGTACATGTGAGATGATAACATATACGTATATGCAGAGGTAGCTGTGGTTAACGTCGTAGATGTAGACGTACGTATGGCAAGTTTCGTAGATATAGACTTACCTGTGATATACGCTGTAGATAGATATGTTAGAAGATGACGTGTACGTACATGTAGACTAACCTGTGGTAAAAACGTCGGAGATATAGACTTAACTATGGTGAACGCCGTAGATGTAGAGGTACCTGTTGTAAACGTCCTTTAATGTAGAGGTACCTGTGGTAAACTTCGCAGATGTAGACTTACATGTGTTGAATGTTGTAGATGTAGACTTACATGTGATGAACGTCGTAGATGTAGACTTACCTGTGATGAATGTTGTAGATGTAGACTTACCTGTGATGAACGTCGTAGATGTAGACGTAACTGTGGTGAAGGTCGTAGATGTAGACTTACCTGTGATGAATGTTGTAGATGTAGACTTACCTGTGATGAACGTTGTAGATGGAGACGTACCTGTGGTGAAGGTCGTAGATGTAGACTTACCTGTGGTGAAGGTCGTAGATGTAGACTTACCTGTGATGAATGTTGTAGATGTAGTCTTTCCTGTGGTGAATGTTGTAGATGAAGATTTACCTGTGATGAATGTTGTAGATGTAGACTTACCTGTGATGATGGTTGTAGATGTAGATTTACCTGTGATGAATATTGTAGATGTAGACTTACATGTGATCAATGTCGTAGATTTAGTCTTACATGTGATGAATGTCGTAGATGTAGACTTACCTGTGGTGAACGTCGTAGATGCAGACTTACCTGTGATGAATGTTGTAGATGTAGACGCAATGTGGTGAATGTTGTAGATGTAGGCTTACCTGTAATGAATGTTGTAGATGTAGACGTACCTGTGATGAATGTTGTAGATGTAGACTTACCTCTGATGAATGTTGTAGATGTAGACTTACCTGTGGTTAATGATGTAGATGTAGATTTACCTGTGATGAATATTGTAGATGTACACTTACATGTGATGAATGTTGTAGATTTAGTCTTACATGTGATGAATGTTGTAGATGTAGACTTACCTGCGATGAACGTCGTAGATGTAGACGTACCTGTGATGAATGT
The DNA here is from genome assembly GCF_003918875.1 of Haliotis rubra. NCBI lineage: Eukaryota > Metazoa > Mollusca > Gastropoda > Lepetellida > Haliotidae > Haliotis > Haliotis rubra. The sequence continues at coordinate 6,166 of NW_025765922.1, forward strand.
TGTAGATGTAGACGCAATGTGGTGAATGTTGTAGATGAAGGCTTACCTGTGATGAATGTTGTAGATGTACACTTACATGTGATGAATGTTGTAGATTTAGTCTTACATGTGATGAACGTCGTAGATGTAGACTTACCTGCGATGAACGTCGTAGATGTAGACGTACCTGTGATGAATGTTGTAGATGTAGACGCAATGTGGTGAATGTTGTAGATGTAGACTTACCTGTGATGAATGTTGTAGATGTGATGAATGTTGTAGATGTAGGATTACATGTAATGAATGTTGTAGATGTAGACTTACCTGTGATGAATGTTGTAGATGTAGACTTACCTGTGATGAATGTTGTAGATGTAGACGCAATGTGGTGAACGTCGTAGATGTAGACATACCTGTGATGAATGTTGTAGATGTAGACTTACCTGTGGTGAACGTCGTAGATGTAGAGGTACCTGTGATGAATGTTGTAGATGTAGACTTACCTGTGGTGAACGTCGTAGATGTAGACTTACCTGTGATGAACGTCGTAGATGTAGACTTACCTGTGATGAATGTTGTAGATGTATACGAACATGTGATGAATGTTGTATATGTAGACTTACCTGTGGTGAACATCGTAGATGTAGACTTACCTGTGATGAATGTTGTAGATGTAGACGTACCTGTGATGAATGTTGTAGATGTAGACTTACCTGTGATGAATGTCGTAGATGTAGACGTACCTGTGATGAATGTTGTAGATGTAGACTTACCTGTGGTGAACGTCGTAGATGTAGACTTACCTGTGATGAATGTTGTAGATGTAGACTTACCTGTGATGAATGTTGTAGATGTATACGAACATGTGATGAATGTTGTATATGTAGACTTACCTGTGGCGAACATCGTAGATGTAGACTTACCTATCATGAATGTTGTAGATGTAGACTTACATGTGATGAATGTTGTGGATGTAGACTTACATATGATGAACGTCGTAGATGTAGACTTACCTGTGATGAACGTCGTAGATGTAGACTTACCTGTAAATGAATGTTGTAGATGTAGACGTACCTGTGGTGAACGTCTTAGATGTAGACGTACCTGTAAATGAATGTTGTAGATGTAGACTTACCTGTGGTGAACGTCGTAAATGTAGACGTACCTGTGGTAAACGTCGTAGGTGTAGACGTACCTGTGGTGAACGTCGTAGATGTAGACTTACATGTGATGAATGTTGTAGATATAGACTTACCTGTGATGAACGTCGTAGATGTAGACGTACCTGTGGTGAAGGTCGTAGATGTAGACTTACCTGTGGTGAACGTCGTAGATGTAGACTTACCTGTGATGAATGTTGTAGATGTACACTTACCTGTGATGAATGTCGTAGATGTAGACGTACCTGTGATGAATGTTGTAGATGTAGACTTACCTGTGGTGAAGGTCGTAGATGTAGACTTACCTGTGGTGAACGTCGAAGATGTAGACTTACCTGTGATGAACGTCGTAAATGTAGACTTACCTGTTATGAATGTTGTAGATGTAGACTTACATGTGATGAATGTTGTAGATGTAGACTTACATGTGATGAATGTTGTAGATGTAGACTTACATGTGATGAACGTCGTAGATGTAGACTTACATGTGATGAATGTTGTAGATGTAGACTTACCTGTGATGAATGTTGTAGATGTACACTAACCTGTGATAAATGTTGTAGATGTAGACTTACATGTGATGAATGTTGTAGATGTAGACTTACATCTGATGAAAGTCGTAGATGTAGACTTACCTGTAAATGAAAGCTGTAGATGTAGACTTACCTGTGGTGAACGTCGTAGATGTAGACTTACCTGTGGTGAAGGTCGTAGATGTAGACTTACCTGTGGTCAACGTCGTAAATGTAGACGTACCTGTGGTGATGGTCGTAGATGTAGACTTACCTGTGGTGAACGTCGTAGATGTAGAATTACCTGTGATGAATGTTGTAGATGTAGACTTACCTGTGATGAATGTTCTACATGTAGACTTACCTGTGATGAATGTTGTAGATGTAGACTTACCTGTGGTGAACGTCGTAGATGTAGACTTACCTGTGATGAATGTTGTAGATGTAGACTTACCTGTGATGAATGTTGTAGATGGAGACGTACCTGTGGTGAAGGTCGTAGATGTAGGCTTACCTGTGGTGAAGGTCGTAGATGTAGACTTACCTGTGATGAACGTCGTAGATGTAGACTTACCTGTGATGAATGTTGTAGATGTAGACTTACCTGTGATGATGGTTGTAGATGTAGATTTACCTGTGATGAATATTGTAGATGTAGACTTACATGTGATCAATGTCGTAGATTTAGTCTTACATGTGATGAATGTCGTAGATGTAGACTTACCTGTGGTGAACGTCGTAGATGCAGACTTACCTGTGATGAATGTTGTAGATGTAGACTTACCTGCGGTGAACGTCGTAGATGTAGACGTACCTGTAATGAATGTTGTAGATGTAGACGCAATGTGGTGAATGTTGTAGATGTAGGCTTACCTGTAATGAATGTTGTAGATGTAGACGTACCTGTGATGAATGTTGTAGATGTAGACTTACCTGTGATGAATGTTGTAGATGTAGACTTACCTGTGGTGAATGATGTAGATGTAGATTTACCTGTGATGAATATTGTAGATGTACACTTACATTTGATGAATGTTGTAGATTTAGTCTTACCTGTGATGAATGTTGTAGATGTAGACTTACCTGTGGTGAACGTCGTAGATGTAGACATACCTGTGATGAATGTTGTAGATGTAGACGTACCTGTGGTGAACATCGTCGATGTAGACTTACCTGTGATGAATGTTGTAGATGTAGACTTACCTGTGATGAATGTTGTAGATGTAGACTTACATGTGATCAATGTTGTGGATGTAGACTTACATATGATGAACGTCGTAGATATAGACTTACCTGTGATGAACGTCGTAGATGTAGACTTACCTGTAAATCAATGTTGTAGATGTAGACTTACCTGTGGTGAACGTCTTAGATGTAGACGTTCCTGTAAATGAATGTTGTAGATGTAGACTTACCTGTGGTGAACGTCGTAAATGTAGACGTACCTGTGATAAACGTCGTAGGTGTAGACTTACCTGTGATGAATGTTGTAGATGTAGACATACCTGTGATGAATGTTGTAGATATAGACTTACCTGTGATGAACGTCGTAGATGTAGACGTACCTGTGGTGAAGGTCGTAGATGTAGACTTACCTGTGGTGAAGGTCGTAGATGTAGACTTACCTGTGATGAATGTTGTAGACGTAGACTTACCTGTGATGAACGTCGTAGATGTAGACGTACCTGTGGTGAACATCGTAGATGTAGACTTACCTGTGATGAATGTTGTAGATGTAGACTTACATGTGATGAATGTTGTAGATGTAGACTTACATGTGATGAATGCTGTAGATGTAAACTTACCTGTAGTGAACATCGTAGATGTAGACTTACCTGTGATGAATGTTGTAGATGTAGACTTACCTGTGATGAACGTTGTAGATATAGACGTACCTGTGATGAATGTTGTAGATGTAGACTTACCTGTGATGAATGTTGTAGATGTAGACTTACCTGTGATGAATATTGTAGATGTAGACTTACATGTGATGAATGTTCTACATGTAGACGTACCTGTGATGAATGTTGTAGATATAGACTTACCTGTGGTGAACGTCGTAGATGTAGACTTACCTGTGATGAATGTTGTAGATGTAGACTTACCTGTGATGAACGTTGTAGATGTAGACGTACCTGTGGTGAAGGTCGTAGATGTAGACTTACCTGTGGTGAAGGTCGTAGATGTAGACTTACCTGTGATGAATGTTGTAGACGTAGACTTACCTGTGATGAATGTCGTAGATGTAGACTTACCTGTGGTGAACATCGTAGATGTAGACTTACCTGTGATGAATGTTGTAGATGTAGACTTACATGTGATGAATGTTGTAGATGTAGACTTACATATGTGATGAATGCTGTAGATGTAAACTTACCTGTAGTGAACATCGTAGATGTAGACTTACCTGTGATGAATGTTGTAGATGTAGACTTACCTGTGATGAACGTTGTAGATATAGACGTACCTGTGATGAATGTTGTAGATGTAGACTTACCTGTGATGAATGTTGTAGATGTAGACTTACCTGTGATGAATATTGTAGATGTAGACTTACATGTGATGAATGTTCTACATGTAGACGTACCTGTGATGAATGCTGTAGATATAGACTTACCTGTGGTGAACGTCGTAGATGTAGACTTACCTGTGATGAATGTTGTAGATGTAGACTTACCTGTGATGAACGTTGTAGATGTAGACGTACCTGTGATGAATGTTGTAGATCTAGACTTAACTGTGATGAACGTTGTAGATGTAGACGTACCTGTGATGAATGTTGTAGATCTAGACTTACCTGTGGTTAACGTGGTAGATGTAGACTTACCTGTGATGAATGTTGTAGATGTATACGAACATGTGATGAATGTTGTATATGTAGACTTACCTGTGGTGAACGTCGTAGATCTAGACTTACCTGTAAATGAATGTTCTAGATGTAGACTTACCTGTGGTGAACGTCTTAGATGTAGACTTACCTGTAAATGAATGTTGTAGATGTAGACTTACCTGTGGTGAACGTCGTAAATGTAGACGTACCTGTGACAAACGTCGTAGGTGTAGACTTACCTGTGATGAATGTTGTACATGTAGACTTACCTGTGATGAATGTTGTAGATATAGACTTACCTGTGATGAACGTCGTAGATGTAGACGTACCTGTGGTGAAGGTCGTAGAGGTAGACTTACCTGTGGTGAACGTCGTAGATGTAGACTTACCTGTGATGAATGTTGTAGATGTAGACTTACCTGTGATGAATGTCGTAGATGTAGACTTACCTGTGATGAATGTTGTAGATGTAGACTTACCTGTGGTGAACGTCGTAGATGTAGACTTACCTGTGATGAATGTTGTAGATGTAGACTTACCTGTGATGAATGTTGTAGATGTATGCGAACATGTGATGAATGTTGTATATGTAGACTTACCTGTGGTGAACATCGTAGATGTAGACTTACCTGTGATGAATGTTGTAGATGTAGACTTACATGTGATGAATGTTGTAGATGTAGACTTACATCTGATCAATGTTGTGGATGTAGACTTACATATGATGAACGTCGTAGATGTAGACTTACCTGTGATGAACGTCGTAGATGTAGACTTACCTGTAAATGAATGTTGTAGATGTAGACTTACCTGTGGTGAACGTCTTAGATGTAGACGTACCTGTAAATGAATGTTGTAGATGTAGACTTACCTGTGGTGAACGTCGTAAATGTAGACGTACCTGTGGTAAACGTCGTAGGTGTAGACTTACCTGTGGTGAACGTCGTAGATGTAGACTTACCTGTGATGAATGTTGTTGATATAGACTTACCTGTGATGAACGTCGTAGATGTAGACGTACCTGTGGTGAAGGTCGTAGATGTAGACTTACCTGTGGTGAATGTTGTAGATGTAGACTAACCTGTGATGAATGTTGTAGATGTAGACTTACCTGTGATGAATGTCGTAGATGTAGACGTACCTGTGATGAATGTTGTAGATGTAGACTTACCTGTGGTGAAGGTCGTAGATGTAGACTTACCTGTGGTGAAGGTCGAAGATGTAGACTTACCTGTGATGAACGTCGTAGATGTAGACTTACCTGTGATGAATGTTGTAGATGTAGACTTACCTGTGATGATGGTTGTAGATGTAGATTTACCTGTGATGAATATTGTAGATGTAGACTTACATGTGATCAATGTCGTAGATTTAGTCTTACATGTGATGAATGTCGTAGATGTAGACTTACCTGTGGTGAACGTCGTAGATGCAGACTTACCTGTGATGAATGTTGTAGATGTAGACTTACCTGCGGTGAACGTCGTAGATGTAGACGTACCTGTAATGAATGTTGTAGATGTAGACGCAATGTGGTGAATGTTGTAGATGTAGGCTTACCTGTAATGAATGTTGTAGATGTAGACGTACCTGTGATGAATGTTGTAGATGTAGACTTACCTGTGATGAATGTTGTAGATGTAGACTTACCTGTGGTGAATGATGTAGATGTAGATTTACCTGTGATGAATATTGTAGATGTACACTTACATTTGATGAATGTTGTAGATTTAGTCTTACCTGTGATGAATGTTGTAGATGTAGACTTACCTGTGGTGAACGTCGTAGATGTAGACATACCTGTGATGAATGTTGTAGATGTAGACGTACCTGTGGTGAACATCGTCGATGTAGACTTACCTGTGATGAATGTTGTAGATGTAGACTTACCTGTGATGAATGTTGTAGATGTAGACTTACATGTGATCAATGTTGTGGATGTAGACTTACATATGATGAACGTCGTAGATATAGACTTACCTGTGATGAACGTCGTAGATGTAGACTTACCTGTAAATCAATGTTGTAGATGTAGACTTACCTGTGGTGAACGTCTTAGATGTAGACGTTCCTGTAAATGAATGTTGTAGATGTAGACTTACCTGTGGTGAACGTCGTAAATGTAGACGTACCTGTGATAAACGTCGTAGGTGTAGACTTACCTGTGGTGAAGGTCGAAGATGTAGACTTACCTGTGATGAACGTCGTAGATGTAGACTTACCTGTGATGAATGTTGTAGATGTAGACTTACCTGTGATGATGGTTGTAGATGTAGATTTACCTGTGATGAATATTGTAGATGTAGACTTACATGTGATCAATGTCGTAGATTTAGTCTTACATGTGATGAATGTCGTAGATGTAGACTTACCTGTGGTGAACGTCGTAGATGCAGACTTACCTGTGATGAATGTTGTAGATGTAGACTTACCTGCGGTGAACGTCGTAGATGTAGACGTACCTGTAATGAATGTTGTAGATGTAGACGCAATGTGGTGAATGTTGTAGATGTAGGCTTACCTGTAATGAATGTTGTAGATGTAGACGTACCTGTGATGAATGTTGTAGATGTAGACTTACCTGTGATGAATGTTGTAGATGTAGACTTACCTGTGGTGAATGATGTAGATGTAGATTTACCTGTGATGAATATTGTAGATGTACACTTACATTTGATGAATGTTGTAGATTTAGTCTTACCTGTGATGAATGTTGTAGATGTAGACTTACCTGTGGTGAACGTCGTAGATGTAGACATACCTGTGATGAATGTTGTAGATGTAGACGTACCTGTGGTGAACATCGTCGATGTAGACTTACCTGTGATGAATGTTGTAGATGTAGACTTACCTGTGATGAATGTTGTAGATGTAGACTTACATGTGATCAATGTTGTGGATGTAGACTTACATATGATGAACGTCGTAGATATAGACTTACCTGTGATGAACGTCGTAGATGTAGACTTACCTGTAAATCAATGTTGTAGATGTAGACTTACCTGTGGTGAACGTCTTAGATGTAGACGTTCCTGTAAATGAATGTTGTAGATGTAGACTTACCTGTGGTGAACGTCGTAAATGTAGACGTACCTGTGATAAACGTCGTAGGTGTAGACTTACCTGTGATGAATGTTGTAGATGTAGACATACCTGTGATGAATGTTGTAGATATAGACTTACCTGTGATGAACGTCGTAGATGTAGACGTACCTGTGGTGAAGGTCGTAGATGTAGACTTACCTGTGGTGAAGGTCGTAGATGTAGACTTACCTGTGATGAATGTTGTAGACGTAGACTTACCTGTGATGAACGTCGTAGATGTAGACGTACCTGTGGTGAACATCGTAGATGTAGACTTACCTGTGATGAATGTTGTAGATGTAGACTTACATGTGATGAATGTTGTAGATGTAGACTTACATGTGATGAATGCTGTAGATGTAAACTTACCTGTAGTGAACATCGTAGATGTAGACTTTACCTGTGATGAATGTTGTAGATGTAGACTTACCTGTGATGAACGTTGTAGATATAGACGTACCTGTGATGAATGTTGTAGATGTAGACTTACCTGTGATGAATGTTGTAGATGTAGACTTACCTGTGATGAATATTGTAGATGTAGACTTACATGTGATGAATGTTCTACATGTAGACGTACCTGTGATGAATGTTGTAGATATAGACTTACCTGTGGTGAACGTCGTAGATGTAGACTTACCTGTGATGAATGTTGTAGATGTAGACTTACCTGTGATGAACGTTGTAGATGTAGACGTACCTGTGGTGAAGGTCGTAGATGTAGACTTACCTGTGGTGAAGGTCGTAGATGTAGACTTACCTGTGATGAATGTTGTAGACGTAGACTTACCTGTGATGAATGTCGTAGATGTAGACTTACCTGTGGTGAACATCGTAGATGTAGACTTACCTGTGATGAATGTTGTAGATGTAGACTTACATGTGATGAATGTTGTAGATGTAGACTTACATGTGATGAATGCTGTAGATGTAAACTTACCTGTAGTGAACATCGTAGATGTAGACTTACCTGTGATGAATGTTGTAGATGTAGACTTACCTGTGATGAACGTTGTAGATATAGACGTACCTGTGATGAATGTTGTAGATGTAGACTTACCTGTGATGAATGTTGTAGATGTAGACTTACCTGTGATGAATATTGTAGATGTAGACTTACATGTGATGAATGTTCTACATGTAGACGTACCTGTGATGAATGTTGTAGATATAGACTTACCTGTGGTGAACGTCGTAGATGTAGACTTACCTGTGATGAATGTTGTAGATGTAGACTTACCTGTGATGAACGTTGTAGATGTAGACGTACCTGTGATGAATGTTGTAGATCTAGACTTAACTGTGATGAACGTTGTAGATGTAGACGTACCTGTGATGAATGTTGTAGATCTAGACTTTACCTGTGGTGAACGATGAATGTTGTAGATGTAGACTTACCTGTGATGAATGTTGTAGATGTATACTGAACATGTGATGAATGTTGTATATGTAGACTTACCTGTGGTGAACGTCGTAGATCTAGACTTACCTGTAAATGAATGTTCTAGATGTAGACTTACCTGTGGTGAACGTCTTAGATGTAGACTTACCTGTAAATGAATGTTGTAGATGTAGACTTACCTGTGGTGAACGTCGTAAATGTAGACGTACCTGTGACAAACGTCGTAGGTGTAGACTTACCTGTGATGAATGTTGTACATGTAGACTTACCTGTGATGAATGTTGTAGATATAGACTTACCTGTGATGAACGTCGTAGATGTAGACGTACCTGTGGTGAAGGTCGTAGAGGTAGACTTACCTGTGGTGAACGTCGTAGATGTAGACTTACCTGTGATGAATGTTGTAGATGTAGACTTACCTGTGATGAATGTCGTAGATGTAGACTTACCTGTGATGAATGTTGTAGATGTAGACTTACCTGTGGTGAACGTCGTAGATGTATTAACCTGTGATGAATGTTGTAGATGTAGACTTACCTGTGATGAATGTTGTAGATGTATGCGAACATGTGATGAATGTTGTATATGTAGACTTACCTGTGGTGAACATCGTAGATGTAGACTTACCTGTGATGAATGTTGTAGATGTAGACTTACATGTGATGAATGTTGTAGATGTAGACTTACATCTGATCAATGTTGTGGATGTAGACTTACATATGATGAACGTCGTAGATGTAGACTTACCTGTGATGAACGTCGTAGATGTAGACTTACCTGTAAATGAATGTTGTAGATGTAGACTTACCTGTGGTGAACGTCTTAGATGTAGACGTACCTGTAAATGAATGTTGTAGATGTAGACTTACCTGTGGTGAACGTCGTAAATGTAGACGTACCTGTGGTAAACGTCGTAGGTGTAGACTTACCTGTGGTGAACGTCGTAGATGTAGACTTACCTGTGATGAATGTTGTTGATATAGACTTACCTGTGATGAACGTCGTAGATGTAGACGTACCTGTGGTGAAGGTCGTAGATGTAGACTTACCTGTGGTGAATGTTGTAGATGTAGACTAACCTGTGATGAATGTTGTAGATGTAGACTTACCTGTGATGAATGTCGTAGATGTAGACGTACCTGTGATGAATGTTGTAGATGTAGACTTACCTGTGGTGAAGGTCGTAGATGTAGACTTACCTGTGGTGAAGGTCGAAGATGTAGACTTACCTGTGATGAACGTCGTAAATGTAGACTTACCTGTTATGAATGTTGTAGATGTAGACTTACATGTGATGAATGTTGTAGATGTAGACTTACATGTGATGAATGTTGTAGATGTAGACTTACATGTGATGAACGTCGTAGATGTAGACTTACATGTGATGAATGTAGTAGATGTAGACTTACATGTGATGAATGTTGTAGATGTAGACTTACCTGTGATGAATGTTGTAGATGTAGACTAACCTGTGATAAATGTTGTAGATGTAGACTTACATGTGATGAATGTTGTAGATGTAGACTTACATGTGATGAAAGTCGTAGATGTAGACTTACCTGTAAATGAAAGCTGTAGATGTAGACTTACCTGTGGTGAACGTCGTAGATGTAGACTTACCTGTGGTGAAGGTCGTAGATGTAGACTTACCTGTGGTGAACGTCGTAAATGTAGACGTACCTGTGGTGAAGGTCGTAGATGTAGACTTACCTGTGGTGAACGTCGTAGATGTAGACTTACCTGTGATGAATGTTGTAGATGTAGACTTACCTTTGATGAATGTTGTAGATGTAGACTTACCTGTGATGAACGTCGTAGATGTAGACGTACATTTGATGAATGTTGTAGATGTAGACTTACCTGTGATGAATGTTGTAGATGTAGACTTACCTGTGATGAATATTGTAGATGTAGACTTACATGTGATGAATGTTGTAGATGTAGACTTACCTGTGGTGAACGTCGTAGATGTAGACTTACCTGTGATGAATGTTGTAGATGTAGACTTACCTGTGATGAACGTCGTAGATGTAGACGTACCTGTGGTGAAGGTCTTAGATGTAGACTTACATGTGGTGAAGGTCGTAGATGTAGACTTACCTGTGCTGAACGTCGTAGATGTAGACTTACCTGTGATGAATGTTGTAGATGTAGACTTACCTGTGGTGAACGTCGTAGATGTAGACTTACCTGTGATGAATGTTGTAGATGTAGACTTACCTGTGATGAACGTCGTAGATGTAGACTTACCTGTGGTGAAGGTCTTAGATGTAGACTTACCTGTGGTGGAGGTCGTAGATGTAGACTTACCTGTGCTGAACGTCGTAGATGTAGACTTACCTGTGATGAATGTTGTAGATAAAGACTCTCCTGTGGTGAATGTTGTAGATGAAGATTTACCTGTGATGAATGTTGTAGATGTAGACTTACATGTGATCAATGTCGGAGATTTAGTCTTACATGTGATGAATGTCGTAGATGTAGACTTACCTGTGGTGAAGGTCGTAGATGTAGACTTACCTGTGATGAATGTTGTAGATGAAGACTTACCTGTGGTGAACGTCGTAGATGTAGACTTACCTGTGATGAATGTTGTAGATGTAGACTTACCTGTGATGAATGTTGTAGATGTATACGAACATGTGATGAATGTTGTATATGTAGCTTTACCTGTGATGAACGTCGTAGATGTAGACTTACCTGTAAATGAATGTTGTAGATGTAGACTTACCTGTGGTGAACGTCTTAGATGTAGACGTACCTGTAAATGAATGTTGTAGATGTAGACTTACCTGTGGTGAACGTCGTAAATGTAGAGGTACCTGTGGTAAACGTCGTAGATGTAGACTTACCTGTGATGAATGTTGTACTGACTGACTGAGTTTAGTTTTACGCCGCTTTTAGCAATATTCCAGCAATATCTCGGCGGGGGACACCAGAAATGGGCTTAACACATTGTGCCCATGTGGTGAGTCGAACCCGGGTCTTCGGCGTGACGAGCCAACGCTTTAACCACTAGGCTACCCCACCGTCCAATGAATGTTGTAGATGTAGACTTACCTGTGATGAATGTTGTAGATATAGACTTACCTGTGATGAACGTCGTAGATGTAGACGTTCCTGTGGTGAAGGTCGTAGATGTAGACTTACCTGTGGTGAACGTCGTAGATGTAGACTTACCTGTGATGAATGTTGTAGATGTAGACTTACCTGTGATGAATGTTGTAGATGTATACTTACATGTGATGAATGTTGTAGATGTAGACTTACCTGTGGTGAACGTCGTAGATGTATACTTACATGTGATGAATGTTGAATGAATGAATGAATGAATGAATGAATGAATGAATGAATGAATGAATGAATGAATGTTCTTTATTTCCACCAATGGTTTGATGAGTTATACATCCAGTTATGTATATCTTTTTAGAGCATAACACACATTTGTGACAAAATGGAAAGTTCAATAATATTTGAAAAATTCAACAGAACATAAAAAATCATAGCTCTTGGCAACAGATGATCACTGGGCAATATGTACAAAGCATTACATGCTATTCTTATAAATACAGAATCCTGGCTAGGTTCCATGCACTGATGCGTTTTGCAATAATGCTCATGAACCTAGCCCAGCTATCGAGAGTCATGTCCTGCACAACCGGAGTAATGGAACCAAGGTATGTGAGGATTTTAACCTCGTCTTCAGCATCTTCGAGTCTCATATACGTGTCAAGAGACACGTTATCAAACAGATGCTCGCTCAGTGCGTTCCTGTTTTCTACCAGCTTGTCACAGTATAGGAGTTGATGTTTTACAATGTCCTCACTTTCAGTCTCGCATATAAGACACAGTCCAAGTGTGACGGGCAGTATACCCAACTTTATCAGGGCATAGACAGGAGGGGTGGCCATGCTATACCACAAACACAGGTTCCATAGACGATGAGGAGAGAGGCGCGTATGAATGGCACCAAATCTCTGCATATTTGGACGCTCTTGGAGTTTATTTCTCCATTCAGTGTGTTCGTGGTGGCATATAGCCTTCTGTACCATGGAATTCCATACATGTTTGCATGGAAATTCTCCTGTTGTCATGAAGGTGTCAATGATATCTGAAAATCCATATTTGTGAGCTGCATTCAAGAGGTCATGGGCAATCGATCTTGTACTTTTACCACAGTAGACATATATTCCGCGAATCTCAAATACATGATAGGCTTCACAATACTGGTACTGGCTGAGCGACAGAGTCGGCCCCAAAACAGGAGCTTTGATTTATCTACTCTGCCTTGCATTGACCAAAGCCCTAGTACCTGAGCTGTAGCAACTGTAGGAGATCTCTTGTGGAGGTTCTGGACTCTTCTAGCAAAGTAGCGCTGGACAATTTCCATTTCATTCATCTCAGTGCTGCTGATATTGCTCCATAGCTCACATGCGTAGAATGCAGAAGGAAAGATAACTCTTTGCCAGATATTGGACGATGACACAGGGTTTAATCCACCAGCTCGTAATCCTACATCTCGGAGTGAGTTTATTGCTCTTCTCGCCTTGGCACATGCACGAGTTGTCCTTTCACTTGCTTTCTCTGTATGCATGATGGATCCCGCATACACAGTGTTGGATTTGATTGGCAGCCTTACATCCCCGATTCTGAAAACGGGTTTGTTGAGATATTTTGTAGAATTTGTGAAGGACAGGACACAGCTCTTACTGGCCTTGTGAGTCGAACCCGGGTCTTCGGCGTGACGAGCCAACGCTTTAACCACTAGGCTACCCCACCGTCCAATGAATGTTGTAGATGTAGACTTACCTGTGATGAATGTTGTAGATATAGACTTACCTGTGATGAACGTCGTAGATGTAGACGTTCCTGTGGTGAAGGTCGTAGATGTAGACTTACCTGTGGTGAACGTCGTAGATGTAGACTTACCTGTGATGAATGTTGTAGATGTAGACTTACCTGTGATGAATGTTGTAGATGTATACTTACATGTGATGAATGTTGTAGATGTAGACTTACCTGTGGTGAACGTCGTAGATGTATACTTACATGTGATGAATGTTGTAGATGTAGACTTACCTGTGGTGAACGTCGTAGATGTAGACTTACCTGTGATGAATGTTGTAGATGTAGACTTACATGTGATGAATGTTGTAGATGTAGACTTACATGTGATCAATGCTGTAGATGTAGACTTACATATGATGAACGTCGTAGATGTAGACTTACCTGTGATGAACGTCGTAGATGTAGACTTACCTGTGATTAACGTCGTAGATGTAGACTTACCTGTGATGAATGTTGTAGATGTAGACTTACCTGTGATGAATGTTGTAGATGTATACTTACATGTGATGAATGTTGTAGATGTAGACTTACCTGTGGTGAACGTCGTAGATGTAGACTTACCTGTGATGAATGTTGAAGATGTAGACTTACATGTGATGAATGTTGTAGATGTAGACTTATATGTGATCAATGCTGTAGATGTAGACTTACATATGATGAACGTCGTAGATGTAGACTTACCTGTGATGAACGTCGTAGATGTGGACTTACCTGTAAATGAATGTTGTAGATGTAGACTTACCTGTGGTGAACGTCTTAGATGTAGACGTACCTGTAAATGAATGTTGTAGATGTAGACTTACCTGTGGTGAACGTCGTAAATGTAGAGGTACCTGTGGTAAACGTCGTAGATGTAGACTTACCTGTGATGAATGTTGTACTGACTGACTGAGTTTAGTTTTACGCAGCTTTTAGCAATATTCCAGCAATATCTCGGCGGGGGACACCAGAAATGGGCTTAACACATTGTGCCCATGTGGTGAGTCGAATTGGTCTTCGGCGTGACGAGCCAACGCTTTAACCACTAGGCTACCCCACCGTCCAATGAATGTTGTAGATGTAGACTTACCTGTGATGAATGTTGTAGATATATACTTACCTGTGATGAACGTCGTAGATGTAGACGTTCCTGTGGTGAAGGTCGTAGATGTAAACTTACCTGTGGTGAACGTCGTAGATGTAGACTTACCTGTGATGAATGTTGTAGATGTAGACTTACCTGTGATGAATGTTGTAGATGTATACTTACATGTGATTAACGTCGTAGATGTAGACTTACCTGTGATGAATGTTGTAGATGTAGACTTACCTGTGATGAATGTTGTAGATGTATACTTACATGTGATGAATGTTGTAGATGTATACTTACCTGTGATGAATGTTGAAGATGTAGACTTACATGTGATGAATGTTGTAGATGTAGACTTACATGTGATCAATGCTGTAGATGTAGACTTACATGTGATGAACGTCGTAGATGTAGACTTACCTGTGATGAACGTCGTAGATGTAGACTTACCTGTAAATGAATGTTGTAGATGTAGACTTACCTGTGGCGAACGTCTTAGATGTAGACTTACCTGTAAATGAATGTTGCAGATGTAGACTTACCTGTGGTGAACGTCGTAAATGTAGAGGTACCTGTGGTAAACGTCGTAGATGTAGACTTACCTGTGATGAATGTTGTAGATGTAGACTTACCTGTGATGAATGTTGTAGATGTATACTTACATGTGATGAATGTTGTAGATGTAGACTTACCTGTGGTGAACGTCGTAGATGTATACTTACCTGTGATGAATGTTGTAGATGTAGACTTACCTGTGATGAATGTTGTAGATGTATACTTACATGTGATGAATGTTGTAGATGTAGACTTACCTGTGGTGAACGTCGTAGATGTAGACTTACCTGTGATGAATGTTGTAGATGTAGACTTACCTGTGATGAATGTTGTAGATGTATACTTACATGTGATGAATTTTGTAGATGTAGACTTACCTGTGGTGAACGTCGTAGATGTATACTTACATGTGATGAATGTTGTAGATGTAGACTTACCTGTGGTGAACGTCGTAGATGTAGACTTACCTGTGATGAATGTTGTAGATGTAGACTTACATGTGATGAATGTTGTAGATGTAGACTTACATGTGATCAATGCTGTAGATGTAGACTTACATATGATGAACGTCGTAGATGTAGACTTACCTGTGATGAACGTCGTAGATGTAGACTTACCTGTGATTAACGTCGTAGATGTAGACTTACCTGTGATGAATGTTGTAGATGTAGACTTACCTGTGATGAATGTTGTAGATGTATACTTACATGTGATGAATGTTGTAGATGTAGACTTACCTGTGGTGAACGTCGTAGATGTAGACTTACCTGTGATGAATGTTGAAGATGTAGACTTACATGTGATCAATGCTGTAGATGTAGACTTACATATGATGAACGTCGTAGATGTAGACTTACCTGTGATGAACGTCATAGATGTAGACTTACCTGTAAATGAATGTTGTAGATGTAGACTTACCTGTGGTGAACGTCTTAGATGTAGACGTACCTGTAAATGAATGTTGTAGATGTAGACTTACCTGTGGTGAACGTCGTAAATGTAGAGGTACCTGTGGTAAACGTCGTAGATGTAGACTTACCTGTGATGAATGTTGTACTGACTGACTGAGTTTAGTTTTACGCCGCTTTTAGCAATATTCCAGCAATATCTCGGCGGGGGACACCAGAAATGGGCTTAACACATTGTGCCCATGTGGTGAGTCGAACCCGGGTCTTCGGCGTGACGAGCCAACGCTTTAACCGCTAGGCTACCCCACCGTCCAATGAATGTTGTAGATGTAGACTTACCTGTGATGAATGTTGTAGATATAGACTTACCTGTGATGAACGTCGTAGATGTAGACGTTCCTGTGGTGAAGGTCGTAGATGTAAACTTACCTGTGGTGAACGTCGTAGATGTAGACTTACCTGTGATGAACGTCGTAGATGTAGACTTACCTGTGATGAATGTTGTAGATGTATACTTACATGTGATGAATGTTGTAGATGTAGACTTACCTGTGGTGAACGTCGTAGATGTATACTTACATGTGATGAATGTTGTAGATGTAGACTTACCTGTGGTGAACGTCGTAGATGTAGACTTACCTGTGATGAATGTTGTAGATGTAGACTTACATGTGATGAATGTTGTAGATGTAGACTTACATGTGATCAATGCTGTAGATGTAGACTTACATATGATGAACGTCGTAGATGTAGACTTACCTGTGATGAACGTCGTAGATGTAGACTTACCTGTGATTAACGTCGTAGATGTAGACTTACCTGTGATGAATGTTGTAGATGTAGACTTACCTGTGATGAATGTTGTAGATGTATACTTACATGTGATGAATGTTGTAGATGTAGACTTACCTGTGATGAACGTCGTAGATGTAGACTTACCTGTGATGAATGTTGAAGATGTAGACTTACATGTGATGAATGTTGTAGATGTAGACTTACATGTGATCAATGCTGTAGATGTAGACTTACATATGATGAACGTCGTAGATGTAGACTTACCTGTGATGAACGTCGTAGATGTAGACTTACCTGTAGATGAATGTTGTAGATGTAGACTTACCTGTGGTGAACGTCTTAGATGTAGACGTACCTGTAAATGAATGTTGTAGATGTAGACTTACCTGTGGTGAACGTCGTAAATGTAGACGTACCTGTGGTAAAGGTCGTAGATGTAGACTTACCTGTGATGAATGTAGTACTGACTGACTGAGTTTAGTTTTACGCCGCTTTTAGCAATATTCCAGCAATATCTCGGCGGGGGACACCAGAAATGGGCTTAACACATTGTGCCCATGTGGTGAGTCGAACCCGGGTCTTCGGCGTGACGAGCCAACGCTTTAACCACTAGGCTACCCCACCGTCCAATGAATGTTGTAGATGTAGACTTACCTGTGATGAATGTTGTAGATATAGACTTACCTGTGATGAACGTCGTAGATGTAGACGTTCCTGTGGTGAAGGTCGTAGATGTAAACTTACCTGTGGTGAACGTCGTAGATGTAGACTTACCTGTGATGAATGTTGTAGATGTAGACTTACCTGTGATGAATGTTGTAGATGTATACTTACATGTGATGAATGTTGTAGATGTAGACTTACCTGTGGTGAACGTCGTAGATGTATACTTACATGTGATGAATGTTGTAGATGTAGACTTACCTGTGGTGAACGTCGTAGATGTAGACTTACCTGTGATGAATGTTGTAGATGTAGACTTACATGTGATGAATGTTGTAGATGTAGACTTACATGTGATCAATGCTGTAGATGTAGACTTACATATGATGAACGTCGTAGATGTAGACTTACCTGTGATGAACGTCGTAGATGTAGACTTACCTGTGATGAATGTTGTAGATGTAGACTTACCTGTGATGAATGTTGTAGATGTATACTTACATGTGATGAATGTTGTAGATGTAGACTTACCTGTGGTGAACGTCGTAGATGTAGACTTACCTGTGATGAATGTTGTAGATGTAGACTTACCTGTGATGAATGTTGTAGATGTATACTTACATGTGATGAATGTTGTAGATGTAGACTTACCTGTGGTGAACGTCGTAGATATATACTTACATGTGATGAATGTTGTAGATGTAGACTTACCTGTGGTGAACGTCGTAGATGTAGACTTACCTGTGATGAATGTTGTAGATGTAGACTTACCTGTGATGAATGTTGTAGATGTAGACTTACATGTGATCAATGCTGTAGATGTAGACTTACATATGATGAACGTCGTAGATGTAGACTTACCTGTGATGAACGTCGTAGATGTAGACTTACCTGTGATTAACGTCGTAGATGTAGACTTACCTGTAAATGAATGTTGTAGATGTAGACTTACCTGTGATGAATGTTGTAGATGTATACTTACATGTGATGAATGTTGTAGATGTAGACTTACCTGTGGTGAACGTCGTAGATGTAGACTTACCTGTGATGAATGTTGAAGATGTAGACTTACATGTGATGAATGTTGTAGATGTAGACTTACATGTGATCAATGCTGTAGATGTAGACTTACATATGATGAACGTCGTAGATGTAGACTACACCTGTGATGAACGTCGTAGATGTAGACTTACCTGTAGATGAATGTTGTAGATGTAGACTTACCTGTGGTGAACGTCTTAGATGTAGACGTACCTGTAAATGAATGTTGTAGATGTAGACTTACCTGTGGTGAACGTCGTAAATGTAGACGTACCTGTGGTAAAGGTCGTAGATGTAGACTTACCTGTGATGAATGTAGTACTGACTGACTGAGTTTAGTTTTACGCCGCTTTTAGCAATATTCCAGCAATATCTCGGCGGGGGACACCAGAAATGGGCTTAACACATTGTGCCCATGTGGTGAGTCGAACCAGGTCTTCGGCGTGACGAGCCAACGCTTTAACCACTAGGCTACCCCACCGTCCAATGAATGTTGTAGATGTAGACTTACCTGTGATGAATGTTGTAGATATAGACTTACCTGTGATGAACGTCGTAGATGTAGACGTTCCTGTGGTGAAGATCGTAGATGTAAACTTACCTGTGGTGAACGTCGTAGATGTAGATTTACCTGTGATGAATGTTGTAGATGTAGACTTACCTGTGATGAATGCTGTAGATGTATACTTACATGTGATGAATGTTGTAGATGTAGACTTACTACATGTGGTGAACGTCGTAGATGTATACTTACATGTGATGAATGTTGTAGATGTAGACTTACCTGTGGTGAACGTCGTAGATGTAGACTTACCTGTGATGAATGTTGTAGATGTAGACTTACATGTGATGAATGTTGTAGATGTAGACTTACATGTGATCAATGCTGTAGATGTAGACTTACATATGATGAACGTCGTAGATGTAGACTTACCTGTGATGAACGTCGTAGATGTAGACTTACCTGTGATGAATGTTGTAGATGTAGACTTACCTGTGATGAATGTTGTAGATGTATACTTACATGTGATGAATGTTGTAGATGTAGACTTACCTGTGGTGAACGTCGTAGATGTAGACTTACCTGTGATGAATGTTGTAGATGTAGACTTACCTGTGATGAATGTTGTAGATGTATACTTACATGTGATGAATGTTGTAGATGTAGATTTACACCTGTGGTGAACGTCGTAGATATATACTTACATGTGATGAATGTTGTAGATGTAGACTTACCTGTGGTGAACGTCGTAGATGTAGACTTACCTGTGATGAATGTTGTAGATGTAGACTTACCTGTGATGAATGTTGTAGATGTAGACTTACATGTGATCAATGCTGTAGATGTAGACTTACATATGATGAACGTCGTAGATGTAGACTTTACCTGTGATGAACGTCTTAGATGTAGACTTACCTGTGATTAACGTCGTAGATGTAGACTTACCTGTGATGAATGTTGTAGATGTAGACTTACCTGTGATGAATGTTGTAGATGTATACTTACATGTGATGAATGTTGTAGATGTAGACTTACCTGTGGTGAACGTCGTAGATGTAGACTTACCTGTGATGAATGTTGAAGATGTAGACTTACATGTGATGAATGTTGTAGATGTAGACTTACATGTGATCAATGCTGTAGATGTAGACTTACATATGATGAACGTCGTAGATGTAGACTTACCTGTGATGAACGTCGTAGATGTAGACTTACCTGTAAATGAATGTTGTAGATGTAGACTTACCTGTGGTGAACGTCTTAGATGTAGACGTACCTGTAAATGAATGTTGTAGATGTAGACTTACCTGTGGTGAACGTCGTAAATGTAGACGTACCTGTGGTAAAGGTCGTAGATGTAGACTTACCTGTGATGAATGTTGTACTGACTGACTGAGTTTAGTTTTACGCAGCTTTTAGCAATATTGCAGCAATATCTCGGCGGGGGACACCAGAAATGGGCTTAACACATTGTGCCCATGTGGTGAGTCGAACCCGGGTCTTCGGCGTGACGAGCCAACGCTTTAACCACTAGGCTACCCCACCGTCCAATGAATGTTGTAGATGTAGACTTACCTGTGATGAATGTTGTAGATGTAGACTTACCTGTGATGAATGTTGTAGATGTATACTTACATGTGATGAATGTTGTAGATGTAGACTTACCTGTGGTGAACGTCGTAGATGTATACTTACATGTGATGAATGTTGTAGATGTAGACTTACCTGTGGTGAACGTCGTAGATGTATACTTACATGTGATGAATGTTGTAGATGTATACTTACCTGTGGTGAACGTCGTAGATGTAGACTTACATGTGATGAATGTTGTAGATGTAGACTTACCTGTGGTGAACGTCGTAGATGTAGACTTACCTGTGATGAATGTTGTAGATGTAGACTTACATGTGATGAATGTTGTAGATGTAGACTTACATGTGATCAATGCTGTAGATGTAGACTTACATATGATGAACGTCGTAGATGTAGACTTACCTGTGATGAACGTCGTAGATGTAGACTTACCTGTGATGAATGTTGTAGATGTAGACTTTACCTGTGATGAATGTTGTAGATGTATACTTACATGTGATGAATGTTGTAGATGTAGACTTACCTGTGGTGAACGTCGTAGATGTAGACTTACCTGTGATGAATGTTGTAGATGTAGACTTACCTGTGATGAATGTTGTAGATGTATACTTACATGTGATGAATGTTGTAGATGTAGACTTACCTGTGGTGAACGTCGTAGATATATACTTACATGTGATGAATGTTGTAGATGCCCATGTGGTGAGTCTTACCTGTGGTGAACGTCGTAGATGTAGACTTACCTGTGATGAATGTTGTAGATGTAGACTTACCTGTGATGAATGTTGTAGATGTAGACTTACATGTGATCAATGCTGTAGATGTAGACTTACATATGATGAACGTCGTAGATGTAGACTTACCTGTGATGAACGTCGTAGATGTAGACTTACCTGTGATTAACGTCGTAGATGTAGACTTACCTGTGATGAATGTTGTAGATGTAGACTTACCTGTGATGAATGTTGTAGATGTATACTTACATGTGATGAATGTTGTAGATGTAGACTTACCTGTGGTGAACGTCGTAGATGTAGACTTACCTGTGATGAATGTTGAAGATGTAGACTTACATGTGATGAATGTTGTAGATGTAGACTTACATGTGATCAATGCTGTAGATGTAGACTTACATATGATGAACGTCGTAGATGTAGACTTACCTGTGATGAACGTCGTAGATGTAGACTTACCTGTAAATGAATGTTGTAGATGTAGACTTACCTGTGGTGAACGTCTTAGATGTAGACGTACCTGTAAATGAATGTTGTAGATGTAGACTTACCTGTGGTGAACGTCGTAAATGTAGACGTACCTGTGGTAAAGGTCGTAGATGTAGACTTACCTGTGATGAATGTTGTACTGACTGACTGAGTTTAGTTTTACGCAGCTTTTAGCAATATTCCAGCAATATCTCTGCGGGGGACACCAGAAATGGGCTTAACACATTGTGCCCATGTGGT
Source organism: Haliotis rubra (assembly GCF_003918875.1). Lineage (NCBI taxonomy): Eukaryota > Metazoa > Mollusca > Gastropoda > Lepetellida > Haliotidae > Haliotis > Haliotis rubra. Next base: position 28,570 of record NW_025765922.1, read on the forward strand.
GAGTCGAACCCGGGTCTTCGGCGTGACGAGCCAACGCTTTAACCACTAGGCTACCCCACCGTCCAATGAATGTTGTAGATGTAGACTTACCTGTGATGAATGTTGTAGATATAGACGTACCTGTGATGAACGTCGTAGATGTAGACGTTCCTGTGATGAATGTTGTAGATGTAGACTTACCTGTGGTGAACGTCGTAGATGTATACTTACATGTGATGAATGTTGTAGATGTAGACTTACCTGTGGTGAACGTCGTAGATGTATACTTACATGTGATGAATGTTGTAGATGTAGACTTACCTGTGGTGAACGTCGTAGATGTAGACTTACATGTGATGAATGTTGTAGATGTAGACTTACCTGTGGTGAACGTCGTAGATGTAGACTTACCTGTGATGAATGTTGTAGATGTAGACTTACATGTGATGAATGTTGTAGATGTAGACTTACATGTGATCAATGCTGTAGATGTAGACTTACATATGATGAACGTCGTAGATGTAGACTTACCTGTGATGAACGTCGTAGATGTAGACTTACCTGTGATGAATGTTGTAGATGTAGACTTACCTGTGATGAATGTTGTAGATGTATACTTACATGTGATGAATGTTGTAGATGTAGACTTACCTGTGGTGAACGTCGTAGATGTAGACTTACCTGTGATGAATGTTGTAGATGTAGACTTACCTGTGATGAATGTTGTAGATGTATACTTACATGTGATGAATGTTGTAGATGTAGACTTACCTGTGGTGAACGTCGTAGATATATACTTACATGTGATGAATGTTGTAGATGTAGACTTACCTGTGGTGAACGTCGTAGATGTAGACTTACCTGTGATGAATGTTGTAGATGTAGACTTACCTGTGATGAATGTTGTAGATGTAGACTTACATGTGATCAATGCTGTAGATGTAGACTTACATATGATGAACGTCGTAGATGTAGACTTACCTGTGATGAACGTCGTAGATGTAGACTTACCTGTGATTAACGTCGTAGATGTAGACTTACCTGTGATGAATGTTGTAGATGTAGACTTACCTGTGATGAATGTTGTAGATGTATACTTACATATGATGAATGTTGTAGATGTAGACTTACCTGTGGTGAACGTCGTAGATGTAGACTTACCTGTGATGAATGTTGAAGATGTAGACTTACATGTGATGAATGTTGTAGATGTAGACTTACATGTGATCAATGCTGTAGATGTAGACTTACATATGATGAACGTCGTAGATGTAGACTTACCTGTGATGAACGTCGTAGATGTAGACTTACCTGTAGATGAATGTTGTAGATGTAGACTTACCTGTGGTGAACGTCTTAGATGTAGACGTACCTGTAAATGAATGTTGTAGATGTAGACTTACCTGTGGTGAACGTCGTAAATGTAGACGTACCTGTGGTAAAGGTCGTAGATGTAGACTTACCTGTGATGAATGTTGTACTGACTGACTGAGTTTAGTTTTACGCAGCTTTTAGCAATATTCCAGCAATATCTCGGCGGGGGACACCAGAAATGGGCTTAACACATTGTGCCCATGTGGTGAGTCGAACCGGGTCTTCGGCGTGACGAGCCAACGCTTTAACCACTAGGCTACCCCACCGTCCAATGAATGTTGTAGATGTAGACTTACCTGTGATGAATGTTGTAGATATAGACTTACCTGTGATGAACGTCGTAGATGTAGACGTTCCTGTGGTGAAGGTCGTAGATGTAAACTTACCTGTGGTGAACGTCGTAGATGTAGACTTACCTGTGATGAATGTTGTAGATGTAGACTTACCTGTGATGAATGTTGTAGATGTATACTTACATGTGATGAATGTTGTAGATGTAGACTTACCTGTGGTGAACGTCGTAGATGTATACTTACATGTGATGAATGTTGTAGATGTAGACTTACCTGTGGTGAACGTCGTAGACGTATACTTACATGTGATGAATGTTGTAGATGTAGACTTACCTGTGGTGAACGTCGTAGATGTAGACTTACCTGTGATGAATGTTGTAGATGTAGACTTACATGTGATGAATGTTGTAGATGTAGACTTACATGTGATCAATGCTGTATATGTAGACTTACATATGATGAACGTCGTAGATGTAGACTTACCTGTGATGAACATCGTAGATGTAGACTTACCTGTGATGAATGTTGTAGATGTAGACTTACCTGTGATGAATGTTGTAGATGTATACTTACATGTGATGAATGTTGTAGATGTAGACTTACCTGTGGTGAACGTCGTAGATGTAGACTTACCTGTGATGAATGTTGTAGATGTAGACTTACATGTGATCAATGCTGTAGATGTAGACTTACATATGATGAACGTCGTAGATGTAGACTTACCTGTGATGAACGTCGTAGATGTAGACTTACCTGTGATTAACGTCGTAGATGTAGACTTACCTGTGATGAATGTTGTAGATGTAGACTTACCTGTGATGAATGTTGTAGATGTATACTTACATGTGATGAATGTTGTAGATGTAGACTTACCTGTGGTGAACGTCGTAGATGTAGACTTACCTGTGATGAATGTTGAAGATGTAGACTTACATGTGATGAATGTTGTAGATGTAGACTTACATGTGATCAATGCTGTAGATGTAGACTTACATATGATGAACGTCGTAGATGTAGACTTACCTGTGATGAACGTCGTAGATGTAGACTTACCTGTAAATGAATGTTGTAGATGTAGACTTACCTGTGGTGAACGTCTTAGATGTAGACGTACCTGTAAATGAATGTTGTAGATGTAGACTTACCTGTGGTGAACGTCGTAAATGTAGACGTACCTGTGGTAAACGTCGTAGATGTAGACTTACCTGTGATGAATGTTGTACTGACTGACTGAGTTTAGTTTTACGCCGCTTTTAGCAATATTCCAGCAATATCTCGGCGGGGGACACCAGAAATGGGCTTAACACATTGTGCCCATGTGGTGAGTCGAACCCGGGTCTTCGGCGTGACGAGCCAACGCTTTAACCACTAGGCTACCCCACCGTCCAATGAATGTTGTAGATGTAGACTTACCTGTGATGAATGTTGTAGATATAGACTTACCTGTGATGAACGTCGTAGATGTAGACGTTCCTGTGGTGAAGGTCGTAGATGTAAACTTACCTGTGGTGAACGTCGTAGATGTATACTTACCTGTGATGAATGTTGTAGATGTAGACTTACCTGTGATGAATGTTGTAGATGTATACTTACATGTGATGAATGTTGTAGATGTAGACTTACCTGTGGTGAACGTCGTAGATGTATACTTACATGTGATGAATGTTGTAGATGTAGACTTACCTGTGGTGAACGTCGTAGATGTAGACTTACCTGTGATGAATGTTGTAGATGTAGACTTACATGTGATGAATGTTGTAGATGTAGACTTACATGTGATCAATGCTGTAGATGTAGACTTACATATGATGAACGTCGTAGATGTAGACTTACCTGTGATGAACGTCGTAGATGTAGACTTACCTGTGATGAATGTTGTAGATGTAGACTTACCTGTGATGAATGTTGTAGATGTATACTTACATGTGATGAATGTTGTAGATGTAGACTTACCTGTGGTGAACGTCGTAGATGTAGACTTACCTGTGATGAATGTTGTAGATGTAGACTTACCTGTGATGAATGTTGTAGATGTATACTTACCTGTGATGAATGTTGTAGATGTAGACTTACATGTGATCAATGCTGTAGATGTAGACTTACATATGATGAACGTCGTAGATGTAGACTTACCTGTGATGAACGTCGTAGATGTAGACTTACCTGTAAATGAATGTTGTAGATGTAGACTTACCTGTGGTGAACGTCTTAGATGTAGACGTACCTGTAAATGAATGTTGTAGATGTAGACTTACCTGTGGTGAACGTCGTAAATGTAGACGTACCTGTGGTAAAGGTCGTAGATGTAGACTTACCTGTGATGAATGTTGTACTGACTGACTGAGTTTAGTTTTACGCAGCTTTTAGCAATATTCCAGCAATATCTCTGCGGGGGACACCAGAAATGGGCTTAACACATTGTGCCCATGTGGTGAGTCGAACCCGGGTCTTCGGCGTGACGAGCCAACGCTTTAACCACACTAGGCTACCCCACCGTCCAATGAATGTTGTAGATGTAGACTTACCTGTGATGAATGTTGTAGATATAGACTTACCTGTGATGAACGTCGTAGATGTAGACGTTCCTGTGGTGAAGGTCGTAGATGTAAACTTACCTGTGGTGAACGTGTCATGAGATGTAGACTTACCTGTGATGTATGTTGTAGATGTAGACTTACATGTGATGAATGTTGTAGATGTAGACTTACCTGTGGTGAACGTCGTAGATGTATACTTACATGTGATGAATGTTGTAGATGTAGACTTACCTGTGGTGAACGTCGTAGATGTAGACTTACCTGTGATGAATGTTGTAGATGTAGACTTACATGTGATGAATGTTGTAGATGTAGACTTACATGTGATCAATGCTGTAGATGTAGACTTACATATGATGAACGTCGTAGATGTAGACTTACCTGTGATGAACGTCGTAGATGTAGACTTACCTGTAAATGAATGTTGTAGATGTAGATTTACCTGTGATGAATGTTGTAGATGTATACTTACATGTGATGAATGTTGTAGATGTAGACTTACCTGTGGTGAACGTCGTAGATGTAGACTTACCTGTAAATGAATGTTGTAGATGTAGACTTACCTGTGGTGAACGTCTTAGATGTAGACGTACCTGTAAATGAATGTTGTAGATGTAGACTTACCTGTGGTGAACGTCGTAAATGTAGACGTACCTTTGGTAAACGTCGTAGATGTAGACTTACCTGTGATGAATGTTGTACTGACTGACTGAGTTTAGTTTTACGCCGCTTTTAGCAATATTCCAGCAATATCTCGGCGGGGAACACCAGAAATGGGCTTAACACATTGTGCCCATGTGGTGAGTCGAACCAGGGTCTTCGGCGTGACGAGCCAACGCTTTAACCACTAGGCTACCCCACCGTCCAATGAATGTTGTAGATGTAGACTTACCTGTGATGAATGTTGAAGATATAGACTTACCTGTGATGAACGTCGTAGATGTAGACGTACCTGTGGTGAAGGTCGTAGATGTAAACTTACCTGTGGTGAACGTCGTAGATGTAGACTTACCTGTGATGAATGTTGTAGATGTAGACTTAACTGTGATGAATGTTGTAGATGTAGACGTACCTGTGATGAATGTTGTAGATGTAGACTTACCTGTGGTGAAGGTCGTAGATGTAGACTTACCTGTGGTTAAGGTCGAAGATGTAGACTTACCTGTGGTGAACGTCGTAGATGTAGACTTACCTGTGATGAATGTTGTAGATGTAGACTTACCTGTGATGATTGTTGTAGATGTAGACGCAATGTGGTGAACGACGTAGATGTAGACTTACCTGTGATGAATGTTGTAGATGTAGACTTACCTGTGATGAATGTTGTAGATGTAGACGTACCTCTTGACCAACTACAGATATGCATCAAGTTTATTCAGGACTGGTTGTCAGCTAATTTTCTAAAGCTCAACAGTGATAAAACTGAGTTTATGGTCATAGGAACACCTCAACAGCTACACAAAGTTGACAGTACCAGACTACTGGTGGGAACATCTTCTGTGACTCCGTCATCCTCAGTCAAGAATCTTGGAGTTGAAATGGACAAATGCATGTCAGGAAAAGCACAGACACTTAAAACAGCAAGAACCGCCTTTTTCAAACTCCACACCATCGGTAGAATCCGAAATTATTAAGATTCTGATAGTTGCAAAACGTTGATTTAAAAAAATTGAGCCCTTGGTACGGCCCTGATCCCGTACCGCTATTGCCTATACTACTGCTGTGGATAGATAGATAGATAGATATTCTTTATTTCCTCCAACTGAATGAAGATAACAATGTCTGGTTATAATATAGTTTACATGAAATGATTAAGATAGATTATTGATAGAGTCACAAATTTTCATATACATACAAGTGTTTTAGCAAGTATCGCCATTTCCTTATAAAATGGCTTACATTAATTATTACTTTTGCCCATACATCTCTTTGTAGTTCCATGATACACTCTATTGGACATCCACCAAGTAAAAATGCAAGAATAACATCATCTTGATCCCAGATCTTAACAAAAGTTTCTACATCCAGAATATCACATATGGAGTTAAAAAGTTCATTTCTGTCATTCATATTTATCGTACATGACATAAACACGTGCTTTACAATATCATTGGCGACAGTTTTACATAAACATTCTCTTGAAACAATTTCAGCTGATCCATAGAATACAAGTCTTGCAATATCAGTTAACTGGTCATTCTTCTCTGCACCTAGCATCCAGAGATAGTGTTCATTACTGGATCTCATATTGATATATCTTGACAGACTAAGTCTTGAATTAAGATGAACATAAAATAGATTTTCTCGATGAGATTTAGTAGCTTCATTTACGGCATTGGACCAGCATTTCTTACTGATGAATTGACCATTATTGACATAGTTAGCTAGTATATCGTTTAGGTTATACTTATGTACAAGTTGCAGCATATTGTATATCGGGGATTTTCTACTATATACATTGCATGTAGAGCTATCTGTACACATAAATTGACCAAGGCGAACTAGAAACATTACTTTAAAAACACAGTTATACTTTGCATTACATAACTTTCCTAATAGGTAGAGGGCTCTTTTATCTATGTAATACTGTAGTGGCATGATACCGATACAATCCAATACAACAATACTGGGACGGCGCTTGTGTAGTCTTTGAACTTTTTTACAAAATTGTCGCTGTACAACTTCAAGCATTTCATACTCTTTAAGAGGCAGTTTACCCCATACGTTACATCCATAGAGGCCACATGATAAGATTACCCTCTCCCAGATACGTGCTGCAGATATCGGGTTAAGACCTCCAAAATACAACCCATTATTATGATTAGTGTTCATGAGTACTCGTAACTTTTCACATGCAGTTTTTGTACGTTCAAGTGATGATTTACCTGTACTGAGATGTATACCTGCATATTTAATAGATTTCTAATATTTTAATAGATGTGATGAATGTTGTAGATGTAGACTTACATGTGATAAATGTTGTAGATGTAGACTTACATGTGATGAATGTTGTAGATGTAGACTTACATGTGATGAACGTCGTAGATGTAGACTTACCTGTGATGAATGTTGTAGATGTAGACTTACCTGCGGTGAACGTCGTAGATGTAGACGTACCTGTGATGAATGTTGTAGATGTACACGCAATGTGGTGAATGTTGTAGATGTAGGCTTACCTGTAATGGATGTTGTAGATGTAGATTTACCTGTGATGAATGTTGTAGATGTAGGCTTACCTGTGATGAATGCTGTAGATGTAGACTTACATGTGATGAATGTTGTAGATGTAGATTTACATGTGATGAATGTTGTAGATGTAGGCTTACCTGTGATGAATGTTGTAGATGTAGGCTTACCTGTGATGAACGTCGTAGATGTAGACTTACCTGTAATGAATGTTGTAGATGTAGACTTACCTGTGATGAATGTTGTAGATGTAGGCTTACCTGTGATGAATGTTGTAGATGTAGACTTACCTGTGATGAATGTTGTAGATGTAGATTTACCTGTGGTGAATGTCGTAGATGTAGACTTACCTGTGATGAATGTCGTAGATGTAGACTTACCTGTGGTGAACGTCGTAGATGTAGACTTACATGTGATGAATGTTGTAGATGTAGACTTACCTGTGATGAATGTTGTAGATGTAGACTTACCTGTGATGATTGTTGTAGATGTAGACGCAATGTGGTGAACGACGTAGATGTAGACTTACCTGTGATGAATGTTGTAGATGTAGACTTACCTGTGATGAATGTCGTAGATGTAGACGTACCTCTTGACCAACTACAGATATGCATCAAGTGTATTCAGGACTGGTTGTCAGCTAATTTTCTAAAGCTCAACAGTGATAAAACTGAGTTTATGGTCATAGGAACACCTCAACAGCTACACAAAGTTGACAGTACCAGACTACTGGTGGGAACATCTTCTGTGACTCCGTCATCCTCAGTCAAGAATCTTGGAGTTGAAATGGACAAATGCATGTCAGGAAAAGCACAGACACTTAAAACAGCAAGAACCGCCTTTTTCAAACTCCACACCATCGGTAGAATCCGAAATTATTAAGATTCTGATAGTTGCAAAACGTTGATTTAAAAAAATTGAGCCCTTGGTACGGCCCTGATCCCGTACCGCTATTGCCTATACTACTGCTGTGGTGCAAGCAAAATTTCACGAAAATCGGTAAGATAGTTTAGGAGATACCGTTTTTTGAGTGAGCATGGATTTTTGGTCGCAGTAACATATCATAGCACACAAACCATGAGAATGTTTCAGCAGTGGATGATCTGTAAGGGAATGTGCCGCGAGGTACGATCATCAACTCTTCACTGATGAATGCTCTCAGCGGCCCATCTTTCAAGTAGTGCTAGTTTGGTTCACCATCTTTGATGTCGACCAGGTCTGTGTTGTACGTTTTAATGGACCATATCGGATCCACCACCGCCGGTGACGATTCGACGGATTTCATTTTGATGGCTTCGACGGGTCTTTTGCCCACGAGTCTGGTGACTTCGTTGTTGATGGCATCCACCACTCACGGCAAGCGCACGACCCATTCCGTGTTTCTGTTTTCAGGATCCATCAAATCCTGCGAGTACTGATGCGAGAACAGGTGTTCGGCTAGTGTGTGTCGACGATTGTTAGGGCGTACTGGTAGGAGTTGCGCCTCACCCTGTCGTGAGGTAGGAACAGGAGGTCGGCTTGGTGGACGTGATTCGGTGTTAAAATGTTGAATTTTCTTCTGGGGACGTACCGAGGCGCCGGTATGTAGACTTGCCAGATGGCTTGTGTTTTGAGCCAGACTTTGGCTTTCTCTTCCGAGACTCGAGTGGCTTTGGCGAGTTTCAGGATAGCATCAAGCTGACGTACTTGGCGATCAGCGTGCCTGCGCACTCGTCCTTCATCTTACCGAGTACATTTTTGTTGACTAGGCTGTGCATGGGGTGATCTTTGGGGTAGCCACTGGTGTCGAATAGGTGCATGTGTTTCTTCATGTCCTCGTACACATACTCGGTGTGGATTTCCATGAGCAGGGAATCCGTGTCCGTGTACAGCACTTCACACTGTTTCTTCAGCTCGTTGTAGTAGAAATCGTACATCAGGTGCTTGGACAGGTCGAAGATGCTCATCCCTACGTAAACGGGTCAGTTGAACACGATGTGGGTTTTGTTCATGTGCAGCGCCGGCAAGTCGTCGAATATCTTGCTCCGGTTGAACGCTTGGCTGGCGATGAGCTTCCTGAACTTTTCTTCTTCGCTGGATCTGACCAGCTTCACGTTGACGCATTTTCTCTAGTTCTCCATCGTTTTGGCGAAAACCAAGTTGTTCATGAGCTTGTACAGGTTTTTCTCGAAGTTGCTCGTGGCTTGTTTTCATAAATCCGTGTTCAATCGAATGTAAGGCTCCATCCACGGGCTTTGATGGAATCCGAGCACGGGATGTATATTTTTCAGCTTCACTCCTAACGACAGGTACAGCTGCAGGTTGTGGGAGTGGATGACGTATTTTGACTCGAAGATTGTGAAACACGACAGGAATTTTAATGGTGTGGGGATTGATTTTGAGTTTCAGGTTGCAGGCATTGTGAGCGGCGCCTCGGTACTTACCGGTGATGTGGCAATAATCTCTCACGACATCTCCATTCAGGGGTTCGTCGCACACGTGGCAATTCTTAGCCTTCTCAAATGACTTCGCAAGTCGTCCTTCGTCATGTACATGGGGATGATGGTGTGCAACGGTTTCCTGATGAACTTCTCTTCGTTTTGCAAGCACATGAGAAATCGTTCGGCCGCGTCGGGACCTCTGTAGACCACGGGAGCATTCGTTTGTCCATCGCATCGAACGACCACGTAGCCGAACACGCAGGATTCATGCTCTTGCGTTTCTGTGTGAAACTTTTTTCCGGGGTCTATGTTTTTAATGAGGGCTTCGAAGTCGCCATAGATGACGTAAGGCAAGGACATTTGATGTTTGTGGTTAACGAATTTCAAGACGTTGTCGCTTTCGTCTGCCATGTCGATTCGGACGGCTGTCTTTCCCATGCCCTGGCAATCCTCCCTGTGTGATTCCAGCAGGTCGGCCCGGGTAAAGCCGTGCAGGCACCATTCGCAGAAGTGTATTTTCCCGTCGAAATTTCGATTGATCGTACAACAGTCTGCTGAAGCTTTTTATCCACACGTAGTGATGCTTGTCGGCATCTCGCTGAATCATGAATAGATGGATCGTCTTGCGTCCTTCCTGGTCATGGAGGGAGCTAATCCTGTGCACGATCGTTGTGTTCCCTTTGTGTCCAAAGACGTTGATGGCTATGTGTTTATTCTGTTTTTCGATTTTGGTGATCTGGGAGATGGGAGTGGGTTCGTCTATGCCGTCCCAGTCGAGCCCATCATCTTTGGGATAGCTGGATGTTCATTGGCTGGAAACAGCGCGGATCTGATCGCTACCCTCTTGCAATCGTCGCCTTTGTTTTTGACGTTGACCATGGCTTGCTTTTTCTTGTAGTATGGTGACAGGTCCAGGTACCTTCCGCCTTTGAACCTCACATAGTTTGTCACGTCCAGTAGACCGTGTCGATTGTGTCCACAACCCAGCCCGAGCCCAAGCTGGTGTAGCGTTCCAGTGATTCCCTTATTTTTGCAAACGAGGTTTCGATGGACGCGCCGACGGATTCGGGCTGAGTCGCAACTTCTTGCTTGCCTTTGAAGTAGGGCTGGACTTGCTCGGTGGTGCCGTCCGTCTGCTGTTTTTCCAACGACAGTTTTACCGTGAGTTGAAATTTGAGGCTTCCCAGATGATTCAGTCTCTCGCCGACTTTGTCAGCGATCAGGGGTTTGATGTTGTCGACATCCATGATCTTGTTGATGTCCATCCGACAGCCTCTCAGATACTTACCTACGGCGTACCTCATCAGTTCAAACCGTAGTTCGTCCGGTTTGCGTTCCACCTCCAGCAGTTTGACGAGCTGGGTTTTCCTCATGTGTGAATAACCTCTGAGCCCATGTTCCTTCGCTCGGAGCTTGAGTTGTTTCATCGTAGGTTCGTCAACATGAGGAAAGTCGAGCAATCTCAACAGCTGAAGTTTGCTCAAACGGGAGTAACCATTCACTCCACGTTCTTTGGCAATCTTTTTCAGTTCTCGAACAGTTGGCATTGTCAAATAATCCACAAAAGTTCTGGGAAACTGGGATTCGAACGCTGGACCTCAGTATTGTGAGCCCAACTATGTTACCTTCACACTACGACGGTTGTTGATAATGCAAGCAAATGTTAAGCAATTTATAGTTCAGTTACTTATATATCTAGATGCGAAGTCAAATCTCTAATAGGTTTGTAAAAATTGTGAAGAAACTCGCAAAAGTTTCAGCTGAACCTGGGATTTGAACGCTGGACCTCAGTATTGTGAGCTCGGCTATGTTACCTTCACATCACAATCCGTTCTGTACAGACAGTGTAACATATCAGATTTTTATTCTCAGCAGTTGGTTGCGTTCGTTGAGGTAGTCTCTTTTCGTCAAGTAGATGAGATGGCCTCGTACTCCGTGGGCTTTGCAACGGCGATAATGGCATTCCATGCCCACGCCGCACATTTCACACGTGTAATTCACGAAACCTGTTCGTATGGACATCATGTGGTTGCCGCAATAGTCGGCGATGCATTTCCTGCCGCAGGTTTCACCTTTGCCGAAAGCAGCACATACTTGCAGTTATACAACGCACGCCTTCCCATCTTTATGTATACACATAAATATATTTCTAGTCTAATTGTTTGGCGATCAACATGGTAGCGGCTAGGCCCAGCGCCACGAAGATCAGTTCCCGGTCTTTTTGTTCCTGGGAAGGTGTGTAATACTGCCAGAGGGTGGGTTCGCCGCCGAGAGGTTCGAGTCGTTTGCGGGTGAGCAGGTAGTATTCTCGCATGGAGTCGTCGATGTTCTTGAACGTTCTCACAGCGTGGTTTTCGCGCACGAATTGGTCGTTAATGAAATCTATTCTCTGTGCGCATTTTTTTAACATACTCAGCATGAGCAGCCTGCAGTTTCTCCATAGCCATATCATGACGTTTATGTTCCGCTTCGATTTCGACTGCGTTAGACGTTCGTAATTGGGAAGAAAGGTAATTGCTGCCGGAAAATGCAAGGGCGTTGACTAATGCCCCGCCGACCATCATAGCTATCGTGCCCATCTTCCAATGATATTACAATATATATTTTTTTTATTTCAATATGTTTTCCGAAATGATGCCTTGCTTTACGATCATCAAACACGGGCATGCCCATGTCTTGCAGGTTGAAATCGAGTTTGGGTGCTGGTTGTTTGGTGATCATTTTGCTCAATCGAGCATAGCCTATGGCCAGTACACTTACCACGACGGCGTGGTAAGCGTCGTTGACGAACGATATTCCATCAGTTGTCGACATTTTTTTTATAACATGATGTGAGGGTTTACTTCTAATTGAGAGGTGGGTACAGGTGCCCGTGGTGGTGGTGGTGGTGATGTTTTCGGGTTGAATTTGTACGGTGATGACAGTGGTGATGCATGTTGCAGTCGTTATGGCATAACAATTCCATTGACGAGTTTTTTTCCTCTTTTTAGCTAACTGGCCTTTGCGACCGGCAGCTACTTTTTCAGGGATCCTTTTTTCTTCTGGTTATGGTATAAATCACTTCTTGTTGTTGTTGTTCCTCCACCGTCATCGTCTGCCGTTGCTCGTGGGCAGCCTCCTCCGATGACATCGTTATGTACTATGTCGTTATCATTATTTTCTTCTTTAAATTGGCAATGCTTTGTCGTGATGATCGCCGCGGTCAACAGAGCTAAAAATATGACGTACCTGTGGTACGGCACACAGCTGACGGCGCTCAAAGCGTGTTAGATGAATGGATCTTTCTCGAGATCTTCCCACAGGTACAGTCAATGTTCTGGTGAAATGGGAAGGAAGTATGAGGCTATGCCGGTGTAGATCTGTATCATGGTTTTCTTCTTTTCGGCGCCGAGTCTGGCTTCGTATCTCACGTACAGCTTGTCGATTTCTTCGACCAACATTTTGGGAATTTTATCGGGAATGTGGTCGGCCCCACCCAAATATTGTTTGGCTTTGCCGCCAACCTCGAGCGCCACCAGTCTTTCCAGCTTGTCGTTTTTATTATTGTCATTGTCGTCAACCGACATTGGTTTGAGAAGTTCGTCATACTCCATCTTATAATATGTCAAGCAATGTTTAAGTCCAATTAAAATAAAATCTGATGTACACGAAACACATCGAGATGAAAGTCAAGTTGCACACGACCAGAATTTCGAACATCGTCAACCAAAATATTCATTCGCTGGCTTAAATTTTGCTAGAATATTGCTAGAATTTTGCTTAAGCTAGCAGACTTTATACTCCACGGGTTGGTCAGTTTTCAGCAAGAGTTTGACGTGTTTCGTTTTGGCGAGCTGTTTCTTCACTCTTTCTTGTTCTTGTTTGCTCGGGATCGCGTCGTTTTCTCACAAGCACTCCTCAAACGAATCCCTGTCCTTCAAGTGAAACAGGGTGACCCATCGCGTCTGTTCCTGTAAGTCTTTCAGCACCGAGTTGAATTTCTGAGTCAGCACCAAACGCTGTGCTTCGTGTGTCGGCCCAACGAGGCCAGATACGACAGCGTGTCTCGTTTTTTAAACATCTCCTTGTTGGTGCTGCAGTCATCCAGGAAAAACAGCGTCGATTCTCCTTTCAGCCCAACCAGTCCTGCAGACGAGTTCCAGGATCGATTTTGTGCACGTCCGGGTCCGTCATCACCCATGCTCTCTCCGTGTACATCTTGTTCACCCGTAAAGTCGGGCAGAGAATGACGATGTGGCGCAGTGGGAATCGCGAGGTAAATCAATAAATGGCGTGCACGAATCTTCCATTGTCTATATTTAGTTGCGCGTCCATAATCACGTACACATATAATTTTAATTTACCGCCGCGATTTTGAGCTGTTGCTGTTGTCGATGCGACGTCCGCTGCCATGTAGTCTGTCATCGTCCGTGGATCACATGTCCAGCCACAGCAGGTAATACTTAAACAGGTATTTATGGAGCGTCACATAGGGCAAACCCATGTCTTTGACGACTTCGTTGACTTCAGACGAGTTTTGCTTGATGACCGATAGTTTTTATCTTGTCCCACTGCTGGTCAGCTTGCATGCCTTGACTGAACAGGTGGTTGGGCACGCCCTCAAGGGTCACTTTCACTTTCAAGTGAGTTCGCTGTCCCTTCGGAAGGGCTCGTATTCAGCCACAGGAATGATCAAGATGCCTTTCATCGATTTAGCCGGCACGTTCAGGTTAATGTTCCACAACGTGTCGCTCTTGTCCTTGACGATCGTCCGGTGTCGCAGCACGCGGTCGTACAGGATGGACAGCTTTCCTGAGTACTTGTGGCGATTCTGACGGGCCAGTTCCGTGCTTGTGACCATGTCGAACTCTAGCGAGATGTTGTCTACGACGTAGCTGGCCTCGGTGTCGTCAGGCATTAAGATAACTTTGCTGTAGTTGTTGAACATGAGTTCGTATTCCAGCCTGTCGCCCAGCGTGGTGCCCCTCGAGCAGCTCAAAGTCGAGCGGTATGCAAAACTGATTCCTGTATGCCTCGGCAGCGGCTTTTTCTCCTTTCTTTATTTGGCTGAGCTAGTCTGCCATGTAAACTTTTCCCACAGATAGGTCGTCCGAAACATTCTTATTCCATGTAATTCCTGGATACACCATGTCATCGTGTTCATTTGAGGTTCTCCAAAGGTCCGCGTAACAGTAAAACACATCACTGTCGTCGATGCTGAGCACCTCGTTCCCGCTGATTTTGATGGTGGTTTTCTTGACGATGGCACGATCCAGGTTGTTCACGATCGTGCATTTGTCGTTCGTGGACTCCAATGTGATGTGAAAAGCCAGTCAAATCGTGCCTGTGACAATGACATCGTTTGCGCATAGGTTGGGGAATCGAACCAGCAACGTTGGGTTTTGATCGATCATGCTCAGATTGTTGGTGATGGTCACCGACTGACGCACGGCTTTGACACCGAGTAGCTCTCTCGATTTTCGGAAAGGATCTAACTTTCGCCCCATTGTTTACAATATTTTTAGTTTAACATAAAATTTTAAAAATGGCGAATATTCCCATGGATAATTTAGATGTACACCAGCTGAACGACGATGATGTAGCAGACATCTCGTTCATGGGGGACACCGCGGGCAACGAGCTTTTAAAGCAGGTTGTGGATGAATATTACGATGCTTTAAAGCGCGAACCATTGGGTCACGACTATCCGAAGTTCAAAAGTGACAACGAAGGGACGCTGCGATTGAAAGCTCATCCGGAGGTCGATCTCATGAACAAACACACGAGAAAACTGCTCACCCTGTCAACGCTAGCCATGGTGATAGTCAACTGATACATGACGAATTAAACTTGCGAGATTATGACGGCGCACGACCAAAGCAACTTCCCCCGAAGGTCGTCCAAGATCTGCAAAACGTAATCACCGAACTCGGTGGTGGTGCAGAAGTGCTCCAGCGCGCCAAGGAAGCATTAGATGAAATCGAAAAAATATGGGACACGTACTCGAACGAACCCTTGCCAGGATTCGAATTTTCTCTCAGTAAACTTCGGGGTCTAGACGAAGCCTTGAAAAACGTGCGCGGAGAAGTCGTGAACAACATGGGTAAACTGAACGAAATCGACGAGCACATTGCTCGCGAGAAAAGAAACGACAAAGCCACGAAAAACATCATCGACGTCCTGGTTCAAGCCCAACTTTGATCACTTGACGATTTCGTTGTTGTAGCCCACCACTCTGTTCACCCTCAGTCGCATGTCACTCAAAGCCATGTACACTCTCGCACCAAACACATAGTCGACTTTTGACCGGGCTTATTCCAGTGCGTTTTCAGAGCGTTCGATGGCACTCGGTAGATCGACCGGTCTAGCAATGGCATCCTGGACGTTAGCCATGAACTGTTTCTGCACGTCGTAAGCCGTCCCTTCACGAAGCCCGATGCTGGAACGCGTTTACGTCTGAGCGCCCAGCACGGCCCACAAATACGTTCGAATCTAATCGTTCAATCTGTTAACACCGGCACGAGTAAACCCTTTTGAGGTGTTCAGCATGAACATTTTCCAATCGTTCGTGGGTCCCTGCTTAAACCTCCAAACGGTAATCCTTGCTGTCGTCGAAAGCCATGTAATCGTCATTCCACTCGTTTGTCTTGACGTAATGATAAGACTTGTAACCCCATCGATCGTGGGCGCTGATTTCTTTCAGGATACGTCTGATCTGGTAGTACGCCTGAAAATAGAACACGGACTGACTCAGCAGCGTGTCGCGATGAGTGTCATCGTTCAAGGCCACGCCACACCCGGTGGTTGCGCACCACACAGCGAAATTGAATTGAACTCATCGGGTTGTGGAACCAAGCGTGCACCCATGAATCGAGTTTGAAAGTGGGAACTATCTTTTGCATCCACCACGATCTTCGGTTGCGTGAAATCAACAGCACTTTTCATCGCTTTAAGGATAAAATACTCCCGGTGTAGCCATATTGAAAGTATATGACAGTGTCTTGCATACGTGTAACATATACGTCAAGCTACCGGGAATCATGAGCGGCAGGCCCATTCCACTGCTGCACATCATCGATAACATGTCTGGTCAGCTCGAAGTCGAGCTTTGCGCATCACCTACTATACGCAATGGGCCAACACCGATGGACACAAATACAGGCTGTTCGTAAATGACAACCGCAACATATTAACATACGGCTACTACAGCGTGTGCTATATCAACGAAGAAATATTCAAACCCGTGGGAGCCGAACTCAAAATGAATGACTCGAACGGCACGGTCGTGTTGGTCAACAATGGAGAAAACACTCTGAGACTCAAACGCTCGGGTTTACATCGAATGTAATACAAAAGAAAACTACCATGACCGGTACGAAATTACCCGATCTCGTTCCATACAGCGAACTGTGCGTTCATCTCGATCAGCTGAGCTTAACCGACAATGTTCAAGGCGAACGACCTTCCACGCTGCTGAGAGCAGTGACGTTGAAAACGGAAAAGTACAACGACTGTAGAACGGAATCGTTTTCGTCGCGTCAGTACAAGAAATTAAGCCGAGGCACAATCACGGAATGAAAAATATCGGTTTTAGACATTAAACATAATACAGTTAATATAGGATACCTGAGCGTGATATTGCACGTACGCAAAAGACAATGACTGAAGCTTTGGGTCAGGGAACGACCATGCAATTGACAAAATGCCCTACCTTGCCTTCTCCGACCTCGGGGACACGCGCCGATTTGACGATCCCGAAATCGAGAACAAACTGTATGGCTTGCAACTGAAAAACAACGTTTACAAATGCGTCGACGTTCCCAGTGTTGAAGGAATGGTCAACAACGAGCGGTACAACCTCGTCCGCAACGAAGAGAACAAGTGGACCATATCCAGAGCCTTCGGTGGCAAGCTGTTCGACTTGAACGACGTCGAGACCACGGCCGTCGCTTGAAACGCGCCATACTCTTTCGTCTTCACCGAATGGGTCCTCGTGCCCTCTCGAATCGACTGGATCATCGACATCACGCTCGGCTCTCCCCTTATTTTTATGGAAAGCAAATACCACTACCTCATGAAAGTCGTGAACGAGGGAACGATGCTCATGGCTAACGTCCCAACACAAAGACGCAGTGTGATCCTAAGCCTGCTATCGCAAAATAATTAGCACACACACTTTCGGGCAAACCCGGGATGCAAAACGTAAGTCTGCAGATGGCGTCGGAATTTGACAAATTGGTCAACATCATGGAAAATCTGCCGGCGAATTCCACGTTGATCATCCAAGTCTTCCTAGGCGAACCCTCATCGCACGAAGCCGAAATCGTGAGAGTAATCAAACTCCGATGGTCCAAGAAACAACAACACCACATTTGCTTCATTTACATTGCGAGTCACCGTCGCCGTGGAAGACACGATATTGCTCGCCAAAATTTTCCTACCTGACAACATGCATTTCATGGGCTTGAAGTGCACGTCTGAGAAATTATCGGAAAACCAATTGAAAACTTTTTCCTAACATACGGATAAAGTCATGAGTGCAAACGTGACTCCGCAAGTCACCATTGCGTTCTCCGATCTCTGGGACATGCGATGATTCGACCAACCCGATACGGAAAATGCCTTGTATGTGTTGCACTTACAAAACAACGTGTACAAACGACGTGAAGTCGTCTTCGAATCTCAGTTGAACTGGATTATTAACCTGGTCCTCAGCTACCCCTTTCTTATCATGGATAATAATTATGGTGGCGTCTCGCTAAAAATAACGGGATACTGCTGGGGAGGTTTGATCGTGGAATATTAACGTGGACGAGCATAGCACCATTACCGTCATTATATCAAGGTCGTCTATGGCCGACAAGTGAGTATGATTGCCGATGGTTTTGGAGAAAGTGCCTGCTTACTGTCGAGGAAATCATTTGTAGATGTTGCAATAAGTTTTTAGACCCGTGGAATGCCGCTGCCGATCGAATCTAGCCCTACATAGGTGCTGTCAACGTGGCTGGAATTAATAAACGAATTTAAAATAGGTGAGTTTTCGCTGTCTTGGGTGATCCATGATTTTGGCTTGGAATTGCGGAGGTAGCTGTTTTCGGTGAGTCGTGGCGTATAACTTTTGAAATAATGATCCGATTATGACCATTTATAGCTCATTTTGTAGGGAAATCATCTCGCTTTTGATTCGTAGGCCTAGACGGGGCCTTAAAAATAGTTTACGTGGTGAATTCTAACTTAGATTGAGGAGGGGTTGGTTCCGTCGTTACATCCCTTTCCTTTTATATAGTACTATGGTAGGGTCTATATACCTTTATGTCTTTCTAACGCTGTTTCTAAGCGTGACACGCCCCTGTGTTGCAGACTGCAACGTAAAGCGTTGAAACACGGCGAAATTAGAGTTCTAGCCAAAACGAAGCTCAACACCATAGAAGATCACATTTCACCGCGCTCACCGACAGTGAAATATCCGAGGAAGAGTTTACTTTGGTGCTCTCGGAACTCGCCAAATACCACAGAATGAAAGAAGAGATTCGAACCAAGTCTTGCCAAATGCACGAATTCAGCGAAGACGATAAAAAAGGTTAGTGGAACAAGGGAGGGAACAGGCCTGAGGAGCCTTCCTCACGAAAACCAAACAAATTATTATCGGAGAAGATTCATGATAAATTGTTTTGCAGACATCACAGCCAAGGCTTCATGAACACCCTTCATGATGTTAACGGTGTGAAAATTATTACCATGATGTAGACAGATGTAAAAGATTAAAATAGAAAGGTTAAAAAAGTAGCAAAACGTCTCCGGTAGCCACAATTCCCCTAGGGGGAAGTAGAAAGATGGAGGTTGCACCACATCTCCTAGGGGACTTATGTGTCGGCTAGGTTTCTCTCACCTCGAGAGTGCCCCAAGTCAGCTGAGCGCAGCTGATGCGATCCTGATTCCTTGCTAACACCAATGATACACACGAAGTTGCAAGGAACCCACTGAGGCAACGGTGGAATACGGACACACAATGCATAGCCGGGCAAACTACACATCATAAGCCAACACCTCAACCGATTACGCTACCGGGGACTTCTTAGATACAGTTTAACGGGTCTATCCTGAGATTTTCGTGAAATTTTGCATGCACCACAGCAGTAGTATAGGCAATAGCGGTACGGGAACAGGGCCGTACCAAGGCAGGCCTGGTCCAGTGCTGCTATTGCCTATACTACTCTTTGTGAAGCACCACTGAGAAGCCACCTGTTGGAAATTATTATAATTGGTGAACATCGTAGATGTAGACTTACCTGTGGTGAATGTCGTAGATGTAGACTTGCCTGTGATGAATGTCGTAGATGTAGAAATACGTGTGGTAAATGTTGTAGATGAAGACGTACCTGTGATGAACGTCGTGAATGTAGACTTACGTGTGGTTAACGTCGTAGATGTAGACTTACCTGTGGTGAACAGCGTAGGTGTAGACGTTCCTGTGGTGAACGTCGTAGATGTATATGAGAGACAATGGCGTTTAGTAATTTTTTTATTGGCAAGTGTGGTAGGTGACGTTTATTTTCGTTTGATAATCTTTGTAGATTCAGTGAGACGATGATGCATACGTGGCATAATGTGTGCTACACGTCATAGATGTAGGTGAGAGACGATGACATGTATGCATACATACACTTACCTGGACTACACGTAATAGATGTACGTGTGAGACCTTGACGTTGTACGTATATATACACTTACCTGTGCTTAACGTCATAGATGTAGGTGTGAGACCATGACGTGTACGTATATGTTCACTTACCTGGGCTACACGTCATAGATGTAGGTGTGAGACAATGACGTGTATGTATATATACACTTACCTGTGCTTAACGTCATAGATGTAGGTGTGAGACCATGACGTGTACGTACATATACACTTACCTGTGCTTAACGTCATAGATGTAGGTGTGAGACGATGATGTGTACGTATATGTTCACTTATCTGTGCTACACATCATGGATGTAGGTGTGAGTCGATGACGTGTATGTATATATATATACACTTACTTGTGCTTAACGTCATAGATGTAGGTGTGAGACGATGATGTGTACGTATATATACACTTACCCGTGCTACTTGTCATAGATGTAGGTGTGAGACCATGACGTGTACGTATGTATACACTTACCTGTGCTACATGTCATAGATGTAGGTGTGAGACCATGACGTGTACGTATATCCCCACGTTACCTCATTTCGAGCCGCCAGTACACACGTGCGGATTTATTTGATGACGTCATCCAGGTAGCCACTTCAAAGCGGAACGCAGGTTACAAGTTGTCTAGGAGGTAATTATGTGGCGAGTGAAGCTGCAGGTGGTAAGTTAGATAAAAAAAACGTAAACCCATGACAAAAAGTCACTATTTTGTCTACTGCATATTTCTTTAAAGTTTAAAGCTGCATTTCTTGCACTGAAAACCTTTGACTTCACTGCGAAGTTATGCCGTCTGCAGAATGTAAACCTCCGGCCAGGATCACATGACTTACATCATGTGGCTGGTTATTTTTAACTTGCATCGCGATCGCTAGTAGGGGCCGTCTTAGAAGTGTTGTAACCAATTTTTCGGTGTATTGCAGAATTCAAAACCCTCGTCGTATAGGATTTATGACCTAAAGGCTATGACCAGGGCATATTTAGGCGTTATGGAAGACAATACTGCAGCTAGGAAGTTTTCTGTACCTGAGACGACTCTCAGAGATCGTGCTAGGGGTAGGATCCATCCAGAAACTCTTAAATCAGGGACTGAACCAATTCTTAGTTTAGGAGAGGAGTCTAGACTTGTTGAACATCTAAAGTTCATGAGTAGTGTGGGGTACGGATACACCAGGTTGGAGGTCACTACACTGGCATCTCAGTATGCTGTTCAACTGGGAAAACGAAATAGAGATGATCCCTTTTCTCTCCTTTGGTATTATGAATTTATGAAGCGATGGCCTTCTCTCAAGCTGGACAAGCCACACCCTCTCGAAGTTTTCAGAGCAAAGGCGACATCGCAGGAAGCAGTTTCCAAATATTTCGTCAAACTTCGGGCCGTGCCAGAGAAGTACGATTTATTTGACAAGCCGCAATTCATCTATAATGTTGACGAAAAAGGGTTGATTGAGAACCATACTCCTCTTAAAGTGGTGTCTTCTTCTGAATATTGATGTGTCGCGGTTACTACACCAAGATCATCAACAACAACTTTAATTGGTTGTGGGAAGGCTCTCGGACAACAAATCCCTCCTTACTTCGTACTTAAGGGACAGCGTCTGCGTTTGGATATTCTATCTGGATGTACCCCAGGTACCAATGCCACAACTAGTGATTCAGGGTGGTCAACTATGGAAATATGTTCCACTTATTTGAATGATCACTTCCTGAAATACGCTCAGAGGTCAGATCTGTCACAGCCGATTCTCCTTCTTTACGACGGGTACTGCTCTCATGTTTCTCTCCCCATCATTGACTGGGCCATATCTCAGAACATTTTCCTGATGGTACTGCCAGCTCACACTTCTCACGTTTTACAATCACTTGACGTTGGTTGTTTCGGGCCACTAGAAAGGATCTACAATTCCATGAAACACACGTATATCAGAGAACAAGTCACCACCAACATAGATAGGAACGCTATGTGTGCTGTTGCTTGTAAAGCATACACGTCGGCTTTTTCTCCAAGAAACTTGATGTCCTCGTTTGAGAAATGTTGAATATTTCCATTTGACGATTCTGTCGTGTCTGCCGAAGCCTTGAGACCTTCTACAATTTTTATTACATCCGAGGAAAACCGTGAAGCCGACGACTCACTTTTTAGACAGAAGGAAGACGCTCTGCACAAAATCAAGTCTGCAGCAGCACTGAAGCGGAAAGTCCTCAACTCTATCGTCAATGGTAAAGCCATCACAGAAGAAAATACAGTCTTCAAAATTCAAGAACACACTCAGAAACACCCTGTCAAGAAGAGGAAGCAACAGCCTGCACAGAAGAAAAAAGTATCACAAGTTCGTTCAACTCTCTCTGCCAAACCAAGCACGTCTGGATTGTCTCATGTACGAGAGGTTGTCGCAAGTGACAGCGGTACAGACACGGACAATGAGGGTGATGACGAAGTGTGTTGTGTTTGCAAATTGTTTCAACCGAAAGAACTGCAAAGTTGTGTCTCGCTTGTATTCACAAAGTGGGCTCAGTGTACGCACCCGAGTTGTGATCACTGGGTACATCTCAAATACTGTACGCAGGTGCGCGTTGTGAGATCAACAGCTGAATTCTGGTGTCCGTGTCATTCGGAAAATTCAGAGGAATAGAGCCTGTTTGTCGACTGAAGTGACAACTCTACATAAGTTTAATGCCTAGTTCCCATAACTCATCGTCTCATAACAATACATGTACGCTTACGGCAGTGAGACGACAATTTGCCATAACTAACACTGAAATCATATTCACGATCGAGTGACTGTGCTATATTGTGCATATATGCTACATTAATCATTATAGCGGAAATTGAAAGACTCATACTCGTTTGGAACATTTTGGATGACTGTGAATTCATAAGACCACTTCAAGTTTTAAGATCACCCCGCGCTGGCTGACACTGTGTTGAATACGTCAACAATATAGAGGGGCTTGAAAAGAGGTGACGTCACAAAAACATTGCGATCAACTAGGTCACTTCGAACTTCGAGGTATGTTCTGCTGCAAACAAACGACGCATCTCCTTGGCTAACAAATTTAACAGCACAATAAATGTAATTCAAAGTAGGATAACTATTATTGATATATCCCAAAGCATTTCTCATGATTGTCATTGTTTGTCTTAGGGGCTCGAAAACACTGTAGGCGAGTATATAAACATTAGATGAAGAGCGAGGATATGTACACTTACCTGTGCTTAACGTCATAGATGTAGGTGTGAGACCATGACTTGTACGTATATATACACTTTCCTGTGCTAAACGTCATAGATGTACGTGTGAGACCATGACGTGTACGTATATATACACTTACCTGTGTTACACGTCATAGATGTAGTCGTGAGACGATGATGTGTACGTATATGTAGGAACCCTCAATACTACTCATTTTGAGCCTTTCCACCTATGTAAGGATAGTTCACTGTTCATGTTTTATACTAACTGTGCTGATTGGCCTAAAGTTTATGAAGAATCCTTACAACTTCTCATTGGCTGCGAGTAGCAGCTCACGCTTATCATGCTTATCATGCAAGGCAAGGTGCTCAGTAATTTTGAAGCTGGGTGGCAACTTCACTAGGAACACACAGTAGTACAGGAGCTAAGCAAGGAAAAAGAATTTGTTCAACACCTTCTACATAAAAGGTCTGACTACACATTTTGATCCAGGAGAGCCTACTGAACATTTATAGGTACTATGTAATCCCAAATTATAGGGTAGGTAAAAAGTTAGAGGCATTTTAATGGAAGGTACCTATTGTAAAAACTATGTTCATTTTATAGATACATCTGCATAGTGAGATAGATACAACATCTGTAATAACTGTCACATGTGTCACAGCATTTTGAAACAAAGCACAGAATTACTTCAGTGACCAAGAAAGATTTCTTGTTGTAGAATATTACTACATAAAACAAAAGGCAGCCATGACGGCCATTTTTCAAAATGGCCGACATTTGGCAAATTAACCATGCTGAAAAGGGCATGGTACATACTAATTGTGACCTATGAATGCTTTTTTATGTATAATTCACACATACAACTGAGCAAACTTAGTGTATTTGAGTGTTTCAGTAATTCCGTGGTGTAAATACAGTCAAGACGAAATATCTGTTTGTCATAATAGACATTTTACATAATGGTCGCCATTCACCACCTAGTTTTTATCAATGAAATATATGGCTTAACAACGAAGTACTACATTAACATATACTGTTTTGTTCATGCATTTCACAATATGTTAATTGAAATGCCATGTTTAACGCATCAACAGGAAAGTAGCAATCTAAAGGTTGTCAATTCCAACAGTTCCTTGAGTGGGGGATGCTTTGTCAGACTGCATTAAACCATCAACCATGGCCATCAACAGAAGGGAAGATCATGCATGGCTTGCAATGCCCTTCACCAGACATAGACTTGGTAGTTTGCTTGTTTCATAAGGATAAGGCTGTTTGAGGTTCGCGGTAATCTTTCATTGTTGAGTTGCTTCTTACAGTAAAGCCAGTATCTGACACCATCTGCCTTCTTGCAAGCACTGTCATCAACTGTATAGAGACCGCAAATGAATTCCTTACGAAGATAATTCTTCCCCTAACTCAAGGGATTCACCAAGCTGTGCTAATCTGATTTGGTGAACATCACTGTTCAGTAGAAAAGGCAATGCCTTTTTCTTTCCTAGTCATGACAGAGAACTGGTCGAGTCACATCCGGTGAGTACATGTAGTGATGGACCTAGAGCTTTGCAAACGTTCGTTCTTGATTCTTGAGCAAAGAGAATAAACAAACCTCAGCTTGTCTATAATGCCTGTATGGAACCGAAGTTCTTGACACTCGAGATCAGCAAAGAAAAACGTACAAAGCATAGCAACATCTGTATCTGGTGACTGAATCACAATCCTCTGGTTTTCAGAAGAAGCATGTTTGATAGCAAGAGGAGCCGAGTGTCTACTTCCTCGTGGTATGATGTCAGATACTGGGCATCCTCATAATGACCCTTTGTTATTAGTACATCTCCTTCTCCATCACTGAAGCCACAACCCAAGACTAATTGCTCAGTGGCTGTGAGGTTGTCTTGGCCAATACGTGTCCAGGTTTCTGTGAAATGATAGAGGTTCTCTTAGTTTGTTTTTAGGGTTGCTGATGTACTTCTGTCACTGTCTGGGAATTGGAGTTGTTGGACAGATACACGCTTGTATCAAACGGCCTGAAGTGTCCTGAGGCATCACAACTCCAGAAGCAAAGAGGCATTGTGTCACCAAATACATCATGAAATTATAACGGATTTGTCATCACCCCTGGTGCCAAGCATGTAATTAACTGCTGGGCATCATCTTCATCCCGTTTAAATCTATTTGGAGCTGACTCCTTGTTTCTGCCCGCAGTCGCTGCACGTTCAAGACATGTTAGAAACCATCATTCTTGTACTTCTGTCTTTTTAGTTATTCCAGTTATGACCTCATGTGTTTTTTCTCCAAATTCACAGTTTGCTCAAGTGCCATATCTGTCCATGTCTGGGCAAACGGTTGACAAGATCGGCTGATTGCATGGTACCATTTATGAACTCGTTATGCAAGTCTGGATGTCTCTCTGATAGGAGGTTCATGTCCGAAAGTACACTGGTAAGCATCTTGAGTTGATCTGTCTGTCCATAGCAAAGAAATATGGAGTCAGTGCAGCAGTGGATGATAGGTGTAGTGACCAAATACCTGTCATCTCCGCCTTGATGAACCGAAGCATTAGCTAAACCACTGGAATGTAATAATCCAAAAATGCATATTTTTGGATCTTTGTTTACATCTGATTCCGGAAAGTGGTAAACTAGAAAATGACTGTTTGGGTTTCATCTACAAGCTTCAGAACTGATTCTTGAAAGTCATGACCTTCCTTTGCGGCATCTTGGATGGCCATAATCTTGTCACATTTCCCCTTGTTAATCAGCCAGTTTACAAATGTTTGCCATTGTAAGTGAAAAAGGGCTTCCATCAATAGCTTGTGACATTAAACTCCCTCATTGTGGAACTTTCCATTCAGAAGTGCAGTGACTGATCCACTTGTATAAACACCACCTTCAATGAGAAGTTCTGGATACCTGATTCTTCATGTCTTTACCCAAGAGTTTGATGAACTTGGTTGCAATGTGGAACCCACCCATGCGTATGACAGTGTCAGAAACTCTTCTGGAAGGTGCCTTTGGATTTCTTCGGCTTTTACATAGATTGCAAGGTCAAATGTAATGACACTGTCATGCTGCTGAAGGCTGGACATCATGGTCTGAACTGTCTTCATTATTGTATTTACAGTGCTGAACTCTGTGGCAGCGCCATCAATCATCGGACAATAACCAACGTTGGTATGTGTAGGAACAGTTGAGTGTACCATAGCATGGAAACCACTTCAGCTTGGCACAGCCTGCTCCTCTGCCTTAACTAATAATAATAATTAGTCCATTTATATTGCGCTAAATCCACACCGACAGCATGCTCATAGCGCAGACAAGATAGAATTTAAGAGTCATTTTAAAACATAGAGAAAAGGTATGTCTTTAGGTTTGATTTGAAACATGTGACTGTTGGGCTTGTTCTAAGGTGAGCTGGTAGCTCATTCCAGTTCATCGCGGCCGCCACCTGAAAGAAACGAAAACCATAGGATTTCAACTTCCATTTTGGAACTAGAGTAAGTTAAACATCACATATTTTTGTTGGACACATCTGGCAAATGCCCATGCCAGATTCAAACTGCAGCTTGATAGATGAACATGTTCAGTATCAGTGAACCATACATAATCTGCTTGCCTCACATAACTGAGTGTGCGTTTGTCGTGAGTGCTAAACTCCCGCATGTTCTTGCACATTTTTGTAGACTGAAAAGTCCGTTTCCTGTGAGAGTGATCAGCATATACCATGCATGGGGCTATTGGACCAGACTGACTTTTCTGATATAGAAACATGGTTGTAGCATATAATGAGTGTTTTCCATCAAGTCTCTCTTCAGTAAAGTCATCTGCAGCCTCTTGAACAAAGACACCAGGTACGATGTTGCTTGGAACAACACCATGCATCTCAGATTTGACAATGATTTCCTCAGCAAGACAAGTGTCTATGATTTCAACTTGATCGTATTAAGCACAGTGTCCCATTCTGTTCAGCACTGTGAACATCTGCTTTGAGCCTGTAACGTGATGAACTGACAGTGTTCCATCACATTTGTCATGATCCAGGCAAGGGACCAGTCATTATTCACATGTATATCTATAAACTTTCAGAGACATATCATATTGTGACAAACATCCATTGTTAAAAGCTTTAAAAAATGCTAAGACAAATATTTTTATCTATTCGAGAATATTTATCCTGTTTTCAAAATATGATTGTGTTTTTTTTAACATGATTCTAAACGCTTATTAAGAAAAGTGTTTTGGTTAATATATTAAACATTTTCTTGCAATTCGGTGTATTATGTTGTTACAATCATCCTTTTCAATGGCCATTGTAGCGATATATACATAATATTTTCATTTGATGATTAAACAGAATATTAAAGATTAAAATGTTGGTGGTTTTCAGAATTTCTATTCAAGAATACAAGATTTTTTCAAGAAATTTCATTTTTTTGTCATCTTTATTTATTTGGTGTTAAAAAATTAGGTAATTTTGCTTTAATCTTCAAATAAACTTCACAAAATCATATAATGATAATGAAGATGCTCACTACAAAGAAAGTCCTGGGACACAATGTTGCTCCTTCTCTCGAACATTTGCCTGCATTTTGCTATAGGGGTAGGACCAAAGAATGACCCCTAACTTTTTACCTACCCTATAATTTGGGATTACATAGTACCTAGAAATGTTCAGTAGTCTATCCTGGATCAAACTGTGTAGGCAGACCTTTTATGTAGTAGGTGTTGAACAAACTCTTTTTCTGAGCCTCCTACTGGACTTAGCCTCTAGACTACTGGCATTGTCTTGAGGAAATTTAAGGTTAGTTTTGTCTTATAATGTATTTTATTAAGTTTAAATAGTTCAAAAATATTTTAATTTGTTTATGGTACGTTAAAGTATCATTGTTGGGTGTATATGTTGAGATAAAATATTTTTCAATATCTTGGTGATGTATTTGTGTAAAACAATGTCCTTGAAAGTAATTTGTATTGCAATTATTGTGACCGGGTGGCGATGGGTATAAAGGACCTCGAAACACAGGCTACGGGTGTGAGGGTTTATATGCTTAGATACAAGAGAGGTAACGACGCTCTGCAATACACAAAACAATAACATAAGGTAATATCCTAAAAACATGATGCATCTTTCACTTACAAGTACATTTTCACATATTTACATATATTTTTCAATGAGGCATCAAATCATTTCCTTGATTACACAAATAATTCATCAAGGGCGATAACTCAATGTAATGTGTACTATACATGGGGTATACAATGAACATGGGTCATTTTGTTATAAATTACATTAAATGTTCTCAATACATTTGCCACTTTATGGTATCCATGATACAATCAGTGGTACATATCTCTTATATTAAAGGTGTTGAAATATGATTAACCGTAGCTTAGACTACATATATTATATGCATATATAATAGCTAGCAATAATATATATTACTAACCTTAAACAATGAAAATTGTCCCTTCCAATTAGTCATAGAACACAAAAGTCCATTAGTCAGTGTGTTGTCAAGTGCAAGATGAACGAAAAAGTGCACAGTTTAAACTGACCAATGAAAACAAGGCTTGGGTAAAACAAAGAGGAGACAATGACTTAAACATGGACTAACCCCCTGTACCTTTATAGACTGTTCCAAAAGCATAGTAAGGTGAAGTTGAGAAACTACTGTCCTAATAACTTTAAAATCCTAGAACATAAAAGCACTTGAATTATATAAACTATTCACATCAAACTAGTTGATTATAAGAACTGGTCTCTGCCACATTATGATGTATTTCATACTAGTGCTTTGCATAGTACAGGGTTGTGTGTATACTTTTCATGTTGTGTTTAGATACTCGCCTGACGACATTCTGTTGAAGCACCAGGCCATTTGATTTGATTCAGCCCATGGCTGGTAATTATGTGTATTTTGGTAGCCTTTATCCATAGCGCTGTTTTCCATAGTTGTAATAGTTGTCACTTGTCATATTTGTATTTATTATAGTTTATGTAATATGTTCTTTAAGGATTCAGTTGTATTTAAATGTTATATTCTGAGACACATATACATGCATTGTAACATGTTCTAGAAGTAAATGTGTTTAACACTACCATCTGGCTTGGTCTGAAACACAAAGAACTCTGCCCTACGGCTGGCCCTTGTGGTTTGTGGGACTAGCCCGTCTACAGACGTACCTGTGCTAAACGTCATAGATATACGTGTTAGACGGTAACGTGTACGTATATGTAGACTTACCCGTGATAAACGTCATAGATGTACGTGTTAGACGGTGACGTGTACGTATATGTAGACTTACCCGTGATAAACGTCATAGATGTACGTGTTAGACGGTGACGTGTACGTATATGTAGACTTACCCGTGATAAACGCCATAGTTGTACGTGTTGTTTTAAACATATTTTATTCACGAGAAAAGATTGGGTACAAGTTATACAACTTAGAACACCCTCTCCGTAGTACAGTAGAACACGGATATAACGAACTCCAAGGGACCACGAAATTTAGTTCGCTATATCCGGTGTTCGTTATTCACATTTGACCGCCATCTTGGATTGTAGAGATGTAGAGACACCTATATGCTGAGGCTACAAATGTTTTTTCTTGTACATGTACATTGACATAACATTAAAATTCTGAATTTATCATTCACAGACATTAGCTAGAACATGTTTAACAAGAACATGTTTAACAATCACAACAATCTCAAAAATACATGTATATAACTTAATTACGTTTAACAAAGTACACAATTTTGCTCTGCACACCACGTCTTGCAGACTTCATTTTGCCGACTGCATCACAGACACGTTAATGAGTTCGCTAATCACGTCGATTTACATAGTATTATTTACATTTATTCTACAAGATGGACAGAAGAACAGAAAGATGGGAAAGAGAGGAACAATTGCAACAATTAAGAAAATCGTTTTGATTGACAAATATATGTTTGAACAATTTTAAATATGTTTTGATTTATGTGAACAGTCAGATCTGCATTGCCATGTAATTGTAACTCATAGGTTATATTCACATTGGTAACACTGCGTAAATTAGTCATCATGGTAGGTCTCTGTATCGTATATAATTGACAGTCAAATAGGTAATGATAAGAATTTTCACAAACATTTCCACAACAACAACTTGACAACTTGACAACAAATTCAATTGACTACACATGTAACGTAGTTTTGTAAGGATGATGTTAGTGATTCTCGGTCCAAAATCAAAGTACTGAGGAGCAGTTTTATGTTTTATAACAATATTAGATTTAAAAGAATTCAATGACACGCTTTTTCTCACTTCAACTGGAAGTTCATATCACATTCTAATTGTGGATGGAAAATACGAATCATACGAAAATTGTAATCGTGAGAAAGGAAGTGAGACATCATCAGAGTTGCGAAGATTACAGTTACATTTAGATGCTACGTTCCCAGGAACAAGATCAATAAGGTACGATGGTGCCATATTATTCTGTATTTTGTAAAAAAGACGAAGTTTGCGCTTTCTCCTACGTTCCGCTAAATATTCCCAACCAGTTTCATAATACAGATATTCATGATGAGTATATTTAGGTAAACCTGTCCAACACACCACTTCGGCCCTTACTTCACCTAGACCTGTTACAATTCTTGCTGTTTCTAATTACAGATGTTCTATTTTATTTGCTTGACACATGGCAACAAACTTGACAATCGAAGCTTTGGAAACAAGGATCCGGGAACTCAAGCGATCTCAACGGAAACCCAAGACAGAGAAATTGGCAGGTAGGTTTCAGATAAAATTAATTATTTTCTTTTTATCATAGCAGTCAGTTTGCATCGAATTAAACGTTTTCGGTAGGACCCGGAACCTTTATCGTACATTAACTGTGCGCTCGCATTTCGATTTCTCCCACGGTTATAAATGTGAACATTGCATTTTGGTGTGAAATTTGTTAAAAAACAACATTATTGTTGATACCAACTGAACATTCCGTTAAAATATAACCATAAGACAAGTATACCCTTGTGTTCCTGTACGTTGAGTCTGATGTTTATATAATTTTGATTTCCTGCGGCAGCTCATTTTGTTGCTGGACACAACCAACACCATAACTAAATATTTATTCTTCAGTCATTTTTCTGAGTGTAATTTTGTCTCAGTATTATTCTTTTCTTGTCGGACTATTTCAATTATGTATTCAGCTATATTGGAACCGTGTACTGGAGCGGCGTTTATATAAGACACTTGGCTTGTTCACCTTTCCAGGTTATTGATGGAATAAAAATATATTTTAAGAAATTGTTATACATGTATCCAGCAAGGCAACAAATATAGATGAAACCAGTAGTTCATGATATTCCGGTGGAAAATATTACCAATCGACATATGTTCATGATCCAAATGTGTGTCTCTTTTTTGTTTTAGGCTATTGTGAGAAGAATCATGGAAAAGTTCCCGGAGTACCTTGAAAATCGATTAAAAGTTACTTATTTAAGGTAAAAAACTTTACCCCAAGTTTTATTATTGCTCGTCATCATAATCAAGATATATGTTGGGTTTTATAAGATTAGAGACGTCAGTATTACAAAATACAATTAATTCGTTTCTTGTTCACCATTGGGTAAATCTAGCATCTAATTATTTCATTGTCAGGTATCTAGTACTAGCAGTAGAATTGACATAGCATACTATTATGTAGTGCATATTTGCTGCATAATCATGTCTGTCATGTTAATAGAAAACTTCTCACGCCCGGGCTGTAATGCATATACATGTAGTTGATATACCACAATTACTTATTACTTGGTTTGATACATGATAATAATCAAACTTATGAATGTTTGTGTCGGATTGTAATAATCTATTATTGGACGAATGAAAATTAATTCATTTGCTTTTCTTAATAGAAACCTTTTGGATAATCTGGAGGAGCAAGACGGACGATCGACGTCGGCAGACTACAGGAAAGAAAAACACAGGAAAGATGCTAAAAGAAACAAAAGAATCTGATCTGTAAGTTCCTGAAACTGGATTATATAATATCATTTGTACCGGTTTATACACTTCCTGACACCAGTTTAAAACACCCTGAGTCACTGACATGATGTGCTACATATTATCACATCGCTATATACCTGTAATAGAATAACTTTCCTTATCACATGTCATTACCCATCACCGTAATGTGCCATTATCTAATTAGAACATGTGCCGCACTCAAGAATAAATGTTGGACATAACTTTCGCAGTGCAGGAATTTCATTTTTTTCCCAAGAAACTCCAACACCTCCTGAAGAATCTAGCTGGGCAGAGAAAAGAACACAGAAGGTGGCTGCAGTCCTAACCCTAGAATTGACATCGCCAGTGGTGTCTGAAGCTCCAGCGGCAAAATGAAGAACTTGCGACACCATCCAACAAGATTCTTTCCAACCACCTAAAGGTCTTAGGAATAGGATGGAATGTCTAAATGTACATTCAATTATCTCCTGTAGTCACCCTGTTTAGGACAAGAACATCTGTCTCTCTCTCTCTCTGTCCCTCTGTGTGCTTTGTGTCAATGTTTAATTGTAACATTGAAACATAGATATGATATATATGTTTATGATGAATAAAGAGAAATCGACTGACATGCCTGATGTTGTATTTATTTATTTCTATGTCCATGTGGTGTTGAGGTAACTGTAGTTGAAATGAGTTTATTTTATATTTCAATGTATCATGAATAAAATATATGACCTAATACATTCAAATATATAATACACTCATTTCACCTACAGTTAATTTAGTTGAATAATCATAATTTAATATGGACATATGGTAATCACTGAATACTAATGATTGAAACCAAATGGAGCCATACAGATTCTGATTTACTGAAACTTATGGAACATGGTAAATGTGTTTAATAGAATCGAAATTCACAGGAATCATAATTGAACTAAGTAAATACAATGTATATGAAACCATCTAAAAGTAGAGGATAAGGAAACCCAATGGAACCTCATAGGAATCTGCGTAACGGAAACGCACTGGAACCATACAGGAATCTGGGTTACGGAAACGCACTGGAGCCCTACAGGAAAAGGGTAACGGAAACGCACTGGAGCCTTACTGGAAAGTGGGTAACGGAAACGCACTGGAGCCCTTACTGGAAACTGGGTAACGGAAACGCACTGGAGCCATGCCGGTTTCTGGGTAATTTGTAAGTTTTCCGTTT
The DNA here is from genome assembly GCF_003918875.1 of Haliotis rubra. Taxonomy (NCBI): domain Eukaryota; kingdom Metazoa; phylum Mollusca; class Gastropoda; order Lepetellida; family Haliotidae; genus Haliotis; species Haliotis rubra. The sequence goes on from NW_025765922.1 coordinate 62,431, forward strand.
TCCGGAAACTTGAAGGAAATGTAGAGAAACGTTCCGGAAACCTAGTTGAAACGTAAGTTTCCATTTTGTTTCCGTTAGGTTTCCGGGCTCCGGAAACCAAGTTATTTTTGCTGTGGATATTGAGCACGTCCATCCCATACTTCACCCGCATATTCGAAATGGGGACTTATGAACATTACGTAAATTCTATTCAATACAGAGCGCAGTAATAAAAAATTGAGTTTACGTAGAGAAGATATCATTTTTTGATGTTATATTTACAATATTATCAATATGGTCAGACCATTTACAATTTTGAAAATGTTAATCCCAAATGTTTATGATTATTAACTGTTTTGTCACGAACCCCGTTAAAGTAGAGATTTAGTGCATCAACATCTTTTGCAAGGAGAAAATAAATGCCTCAGTTTTATCAGGATTATATGTTATAAACCACCGCTTTGCCCAAGACCGCAGCCTTTCCAAGTTTGAATTCAAATCTCTTTTAATGAATAGACGATCATGAGAAGATAAGCAAACAGACGAATCATCAGCAAATAATCTTGTCAAGCAGTTTAAATCATCAGCAATATCACTGACATAAACAAGAAATAAGAAAGGGCCGAGGACTGACCCTTGAGGTACACCAGCTTGTAAATACCCCGGCTTGGATAGGGCTCCATTTACAAAGACGCTTTGTGAACGCTTACGTATGTAATCAGCTAGCCAATTTAACAATGAACCATGAAGTCCGTATTTTCCTAATTTTAACAATAAACGTTTATGCCACACACGATCAAAAGCTTTAGAGACATCACAGAAAACCATACAATAGAGTTCTTTATCAGCTAAAGCCGCACAGATGTGGTCATATATTTCAATTAATTGATGGACAGTTGAGTGACCAGACTGAAAACCTGATCGATACTTATACAATAATCGATTTGCATGAAAATAGTTAAATAAGGGCATTACATTTGCTTCTTTCCACACACTTGGATATATACTAGTTTTTAATGACTGATTAAATAACATGCACAGTGGGATACTTATTGAATGTACAACATTTTTAAGAAACTTATGACTGATTCTGTCCAGGCCAGAAGCATTTTTAAGATGTAAACATTTGATTATATCGGACACTTCATTTACATCAATTGTTACACGATCTAAAATAGAATCAGTGTTTTTGTCAAAGAATGGCATATCTGTATTTTCTTCATCAATACTAGATATAGACTGAGAATACAGATTAAGTTTCTCGGCTTTCTGCATATCAGTGAATAACGTTGGGTTGTCATCTGCATCATTTTGTCTTAAAGACGGAATGCAAGTGACTGATCCTGAATCTTTAATCAAAAACCGAAGTAATTTCCAATAGGAATTATTATTACTAGAATACAGATCAAGTAAAAACTCGTTTGTGAGACTGGCATAAAATGAATCCTTTGCATAACATTTCATATTATTTACTTTATTTCTGTTTCTTATAAACCAAAATATCTACTAGACGGTTTGTCTTTTGGGCCTTTTTTCTCATTTTATTTCTTTTTCTACATTCTCTCCGAAGTTCTGAATTCAACCAAGGTTTATCAGTTGGTCGAATGGTGAGCGTTCTAGAAGGAATACACACAGATATAAAACGGTTGAGATGCTTATAAAACAGTGCACAGGCTTCATTAACATTCCTGCAACTACTAAATATGTTATACCAATTTGTCTCATTTATCATAGCATTGAGTTTCTCATAGTCACCTCTTTCATAACATAATACGTTTCTGTTGTAGGCTAACCTGGTATTTACATGGGCATTAACGCTGAAATGTGTACCTTTGTGATCACTTATGCTTGTACATAAATCTACACCACAACTGTCTAAAACATCAACACCTTCAGATATAATGATGGGATCAAGCAGTGTGCTCGTTGTTTTTGTTACTCTCGTTGGTTCTTTAATAACATTTTTCAGATTTTTCCTGGCTATTAAAAAATGTAGATACGTGTTGTTATTCGACAAAAGGTTTGCATTAAGATCGCCAACAACGGTAACTTTACCCGAGATATCTATAGTATGACCAGAAATTATTGAGAATTTTAGGAATATGTTTAATTGGATTTCTAGTATTAGTGCAGTGGCTTAGGTCCGATTTTGAGGTTGATCGTTACATGCCGGACTAAAGCATGAAACTTTTACATAGTGCTGGGGAATATCATGATAAAGCATATTTTTGGAGGGTGCCCGATTTTTGGGGTACATTTTCCGAAAAATTCAAGATGGCGTCCAAGATAGCCAAAAATCAAGGATTTCCAATTTTAACACTATATAAATTTCCCCTGCTGGTTTTATAGCAGAAAACCTTGCACAGTGCTTGGGAACATAATGATGAAACATATTGTTTGGGTGTGCCCGAATGTTTGGGCCCATTTTCCAAGATGGCGTCCAAGATGGCCCCCTAAAAGCAAAGATTTCCAATTCTAACACTATTGTGAATTTACCCCGCTGGGTTAAAGCAGAAAACCTTGGGAACATCGTGATTAAGCATATTTTTGGGGTGTGCTCGAATGCTTGGGCCTATTTCCCCCCAAAATCCAAGATGACTTTACCCCACTGGATTAAAGCAGAAAACCTTGCACAGTGCGAGGGAACATCGTGATAAAGCATATTTTGGGGATGTGTCTGAATGTTTTGGCTAATTTACCAAAAACTCCAAGATGGCCGCCAAAAATCAAAGAGTGCTGAAGTCCACCCAGAATGGTCGCCGACTATAAAAAAATATTCATTTGTTGCAATATTTGAGATATATTCGCCGTTCAAAGGGCTATTTTTAATACATTCAAGAAATATAACAAACAGGATTTATCTTTAGTAGTAAAAGATATAATTCACCATCCAATTAATGAAAAAGTTTTGATCAGCCACGTGACATCAATTTGTCAAACATCGATCTCTGTAATTCTGAAGTCTCCTTTAACAGTTCCCATTGAAGTTACAAAGCGATGTGCATAGAAGTTGAGAAGATTTACAAATACACTTCTTTGAACATAGAGGTTGAGACTTGTAGCCAAATTATCTACAACTTCGTGAAGCTTCTGGCAGTGTCATCCACATCGGGAGCCATGGGTTGTTGTCCTTTGTCCAACCAAATAAATCTGGCTCTGATACTTTCTGTGAGAGAAGTAAACAAGTAAGCCATATGCTGGCCTGGTACAAGCTCCTGTTTGCGTGCTTTAGCAGAGCATCCTGAGTGTGAGGAAGGTTCGGCATCAAACTTGATCTTGCGGCTTTGGCAGAACATCTCTTGTCGCAGTTCGTTGGCTGTGTTCACTGATGTAGTTTTGTCAGACAAGATGCATGTGAATCGCTAAACTTATGAAAACACTTCCGAGTCTTTGTCCACAGGTTGGAATGGATGCTGTGAAGGAAAAGGAAATCTATTAGTCACATCCCCTAGGATATCCAAGTCTTCAAAGCAGTTGCCTTTTTGCCTTTTCCACTGAACTGTTGTGTCAGAACCAGTCAATGCGTGGGAAAAGGGAAGCACCACTCATCTCCGACAGCCAAGATTTTGGAATATTCTGTTTATGTGATAACATCTGACATTTTTCCCGTTTCCCAATGACACCCGCAGCTGAACAGCATACTTTAGTTCAACCAGTTTGGACCACAACATTTGTGTCGACAGTGCTAAACCATGATGTTTGTAGCAACTTTTTGCAAAGCATCTTTGACATGAAGGCAGATTCTGATAACCCTCTCTTCCTGATCAGTGCACTGCATATCCTCTTCACTTCCTACTGTAACCACTGACTTCACAGCTGTTATGAACACATCCTTTCATGGTTTGTAAGAGCTGCTAGCCACATCATATGTTATGAATGCAAATGGTTCTTCTTTGTCTTTTGATTCTTTTTGAAAAGCAGCAAAGATCATTGGTAGTCAAGTATGACGGGAAACTTTTCCTCTACTGCCTTTCTTCGCTTTTCTTGTGTTGTCTCGCGCAGAGTCATACCCAGGTGATACAAGACAATCTAAGAGCTCTTATTTGCAGTTTGGTAAATGAAGTTTTTCATGAATTGATATGGATTGTGGCCACGGGTGGTTTTTATGAGAAAAGAATTGTTTTTAAATTAGGTTGACGTACCTGACAATCAATGAGCATCTGACTGAAGATACTGTAGCCATTTTTCAGGTCATTCGTTTGCTGTTTGATTTAGACTGAGGGTTTGTTTGTGGTGGCTTGAAAAAAGGTGATTTTTCTTAATGGGGTTGTGAATTGACTCAAAATAATAACATTGAAATCGACGAATGGTTCAATTACTTTCAGTCATTATTCTCAACCTCTGATAACAACCCAGATCCAAATAGACAAGACTATGTGAACGATACTGAGTCTACTCATATTACAGGTGTAGCCCCCGACATATTGGATGCCCCAATAAGTAGAGATGAAATACTTAACAGTATACAACATCTAAAGTGTAACAAGTCACCAGGATTAGACAACATCCTCCCGGAATTTTTCAAACATTCATCTGATCTTTTACTTCCATATCTTGAGCTTATTTTCAATATTATCCTCGACACTGGGAACTTTCCTGAATCTTGGTCAGTTGGCATTCTTGTTCCAGTCTATAAACAGGGTGACCCTAAAGATACCAATAACTACCGTGGAATAACTGTACTTAGTATATTTGGCAAGTTATTTACTTACATTATCAACAAAAGATTAGTTAAATGGACTGACGTCATGGATCAGATATACGAGGGTCAAGCGGGCTTTAGGGAGGGATATACAACAACAGATAATATCTTTATACTGTATAGCCTAATACAAAGATACCTCAGCTCAAAAGGTGGAAAGTTCTACGCACTATTCGTTGATTTTGCAAAGGCTTTCGATTCTGTGCAGCGGATAAACTATGGAGACTTCTACAATCGCACGGTCTTAGTAGTAAAATGAATAAAATGTTGAAGAGTATATACGAAAATGTTAAAGTGTGTGTAAGGAATCAGCATGACTTATCTGAACCTTTCATTAGTGAACTAGGTGTGAGACAAGGCTGTATTTTGAGCCCTTTCCTTTTTACGTTTTTCATTAATGAATTAGCAATACAAATATGTGACACATGTACGAATGGGATTCAACTACACCCAGATACAATACAACTATTTCTGTTACTCTTTGCCGATGATATTGTACTATTTTCTAGTACTGTTAGCGGTTTACAGAAACAAATAGATGAATTAGACACATTTTCTGACCAATATAAATTGTGTGTAAACAGAGACAAAACCAAAATTATCGTCTTTAAGAAAGGTGGCAAACTCTCTAAATTAGAAAAATGGTATTAGAAAGGGCAACTACTCAAAACTACCAGTGTTTATTAGTATCTTGGTGTATATTTTTGTAATAGTCTTTCCTGGTCCAAACACACAAAACAAGCGTCTGCACAAGCCTTGAAAATCCTAATCGGTGTTTGTAAAAATATGAGATCGTTGGGTGAAATGTCCTTTAACACATTCTTTAAAATATTCGATATGAAGATAAGTCCAATACTTCTATATGGCTCTGAGATATGGGGATTACAACAATATGACAGTATTGAAAGAGTTCATTTATATGCATGTAAAAGGTTCTTGGTGTAAAACCGAACACATGTATTAGGATGGTTTACGGAGAATTAGGTAGATTCCCTTGTTTATATACTCTTCCATTAAAGCCATAAAGTATTGGGTAAGATTACTGCATATGCCATGCCATAGGTTTCCGAAAAAAAATGTTATGATATGATGAAATTGTATGACGAAAATGGGAAAAGGAATTGGGTGAGTGATATTAGGAGTTGTTGTACAAAACTGGTTATGGTTATGTGTGGTGTGATCACAATGTTCAGTTGCATACCAATTTTATCATATCCTTTACACAAAGAATGAAAGATATCTATTTCCAGTCTTGGTCGGAATCACTACTTCTATCCACAAAATGTTTATACTATAACCAATGGAAATCGGACATACGTTTTGAAGACTATTTAGCAAAAATCGGCGTAAAGAAGTTTCGTATAGCTCTCTCGTTTTCGTTGCTCTTCCCATGAATTATTTATTGAAACTGGCAGGTATACAGGTATACAAAGAGAAATCAGAATATGTCAGTTATGTAATATGAGTACTGTTGAGGATGAACTACATTTTCTTCTAATCTGTCCAGCTTATACGACTCTACGAACAAAATACCTAAAGCCATACTATTATAAACATCCAAGTGTAAGAACATTAATTTCACTATTAACAGATACTACCACATCAATATTACAGAATCTGGCAATGTACATCTATTTCGCTATGAGATTAAGAAAAAGTATTGTTACAGAAAAGAATTTATAAATGATTTCTATCTACTCATGTAAACTCTAAATGTACTACAGGCCTGTGGCCTTTTAAGTACTGAAATAAAGATTGATTGATTGATTGATTGAATTGACTCTGTCCTTTACAAACTTCTCATATTTGTCTTTTCCTGTCTTCTCCATTGATTTCATAGATGCTACGACAGCTTCACCAACACATTGATGATCATCAAGGGTCATCAGTTCAGGAGACTCTTCCAGGAAGGGATTTCCCATCGAAGCAACTGTGCCACATAAGTTGTTGACTTGAGTCTTAAATGTCTGCTGTGTAGCAAAATCTTGTTCATTGCTTTTAGTATCAACCTTGTCATTTTGCTTCTCAAACTCTAGCAGAATTCTTGCTTGTTATGGTCCAAATATCATCCATCTAGTTAAGGCAACATTTTCTATTAATGCAACTGCACCACCTGAGTGTTTTACAACTTTGCTGTTTCGCTCATGAGCTTGATCCAAATGCATGGCAGCCAATGTGTTTGATGTTTTGGGGAAAACAAACCTCTCTGAATGGACTCTCTTCTGTCAACAGGAAGGCTTTCATATCTCTGATGTGAACTGAGAGCCTGCATGCATAGTTGGTGTGATCAAGAGCAAAGAACCAAGGGACAAGTTGTTCCATTGGGTGTACAGAGACATGTTTCTTTCGCGATGGGAATGAAGAATCAAATCCCAGTATTTATATGTTGGAATGTTTTCTGACATCCAATGTTTCCAGCCAGTCTTCAAATGATTGCTGAACATGCGGTTCTAGTGGGAACATGTAAGCATCGCTTTGAAGACTTGCTATTTGATACGGCAGCTATTTGATGAGCATGTTCTTGTAGCATGAGATGCTGAAATGAAAGATTCAGCTGTTCCACTTGGGCAATATCCGCTTCAGTTGGTGCTGAAGTCCATCCAGAATCTTCCAACAAGTCTCCAACCATTTTCCATAAGGCTGTTTCAATGTGAAGACCTCCAAGCTTGATAGTGTACACATCTCCACCAAACACATTAGGCCATCTCCATTGAACATATTTTGCTAGCGCAAAATGTGGTTGAGCTATATCCATCACTGGGAGTTGTCCTGGATTGCAATGTTCTGTGACTGTCTTGATAATAGACATACCATGCTTAGCCATGGCAAGACTTGCGGCTTTGTCCTTAAAGAAGAGGAAGAAGAGAACTTATTCCTGCTGCAGCCTGTTCCTGGGTTTGACGAGAAGCATGAAATGCACCAGGCAACTCATCCTTTTCCAAATGTTCTTCAAGGAGAAGGCCATAGCAGTGCTTGATCCAAGATTCTTCTTAGCTTTGGTGATCTTGTCTTCGACTTGATGATGAGTTATAGGCACATTAACCCTCTCCACATTGCAGGCTACTGCAGGAACTATACAACTTCCTGGAAGTGTAGGTTTGGAAGAGCTTAAAATACCGTCTATTGAAATAGGTTTTTCGCTGGTACCATTATCAACAACATTATCAAATGTGGCTGCAAGTCTCAACCTCTATGCTCAAAGAAGTGCATTGGTAAATCTTCTCAACTTCTGTGTGCATCGCTCAGTAACTTCAATGGGAACTGTTAAAGGAGACTTTAGAATCACAGAGATCGATGTTTGACAAATTGACGTCACGTGACTAATGAATTATATATTTTACTACTACACATAAACCCTGTTTGTTATATTTCTTGAAAGTATTAGAATAGCCCTTTGAACGAAGAATATATCTCAAATATTGCCACAAATGAATATTTTTTATAGTCGGCGACCATTCTGAATGGACTTCAGCACTCTTTGATTTTTCGCGGCCATCTTGGATTTTGGGGAAAATAGGCCCAAGCATTCGAGCACACCCCAAAAATATGCTTAATCACGATGTTCCCAAGGCTTTCTGCTTTAATCCAGCGGGGTAAATTCACAATAGTGTTAGAATTGGAAATCTTTGCTTTTAGGGGGCCATCTTGGACGCCATCTTGGATTTTTGGGAAAATGGGCCCATATAACCGGGCACACCCAAACAATATGTTTTATCATTATGTTCCCAAGCACTGTGCAAGGTTTTCTGCTATAATCCAGCAGCGGAAAAGTCATATAGTGTTAAAATTGGAAATCCTTGATATTTGGCTATCTTGGACGCCATCTTGAATTTTTCGGAAAATGTGCCCCAAAAATCGGGCACTCCCCCAAAATATGTTTTATCATGATATTCCCCAGCACTATGCAAAGTTTCATGCTTTAGTCCGCCAAGCATCTATTTTCACCCTAAGCCACTGCACTATATAAACAACCTTGACCAGCTATCAAGTGCATGGTTTCACTCAAGAGAGACAACTCCGTTAATCCTTTTTCATTAGTTTGTGAAGAGTTATCCCCCTTTGTTTACTTGCTAGCAGACGACATTTTCAGTGATCCTCAGTATGGATGATTTAGAGAAGAGGAAGTCGATTTTATAGTATTATAAGAAGGACATCAGATCAGCTAAAGAGATTTCAAGTGGAACAGGCATCCTTTTGTCCACTGTTTATCGCGTTTTGAAAAATATTGCAAATGGATATGGCATTGAGCACCAGGGAGGCGCAGGTGGGAGCAGAACATTAACTGTCGGTGACAGAGGGCGGCTTGGTATTCTTGTTTCTAAAAACAAACGAAGGAGTCTAGAAAACTTACGGCTGGATATGATTGATAGAGGAACTGTGGCTATCTCTAAGGAGACAATTAGAACTGAGCTGCATGCAGTGGGTTGGCAGAAAAGTCGAGGAATTCCATCACCGATCATGAAACCTGAACAAAAGGAGCGAAAGTTGAACTGGTGCTTACAGCATACAATAGAAATTTTAACTGGGACAATGTGATTTTCTCAGAAGAAAGTTCTGTGTGGCTGTTTCCTAATACACTGAAATTCTGGACCAAACAAACTGAAAACACTTTGTATTAGCGCCCAAAGTACAGTCCGAAATTTAACGTGTGGGGTGGCATATATGTGTTAGGGGCAACGCCCCTCTGTGTATTTGAAGGGAATATGAACAGTGAGCGGTACATTTACTTCCATCTGCTCACGTGTTCTATGGACATGTTTGGATTTTCCAGCAGGACAATGACCCAAAACATCGTTGAAAGCATTCACAGGCCTGGTTTCGGACCCAAAATATGACATTATTAGATTGACCAAGCTATAGCCATGGCCTAAATCCAGTAGAAAATGTTTGGGGACTTATGAAGGAAAGTGTCAATAAGAAAAATCTGAAAAAAAATCAAATATTGCTGAAATAAAAGAACAGGTGGTCCAATACTGGGACAGCATGGACTACGACTTTCTAACTCCTTTAATCAGTAGTATGCCCCGCCGCATTAAAGCCTGCATTGCTACCCATGGTGATTTGACAAAATACTAACTGTTCACCTGTCTTTGAATCTGGAGTTGTAACGTGATTGGGCTATATGTCGCGTTTGGAAACTATATATCGACTGATACCTGTTGTTTTTCATTTTACGAGGCAATGAGTAACATTATATCCCGACTAATACCTGTTGTGTTTCATTATACGAGGTAATAAGTAATATTATCTTACCTCACACATAAATGTCGCTTTCTGATTGGCTGAGCGCTCTTCTAGTATTTTCAATGTACCCCGCTTACAAGCAAGTAACAGTTCAAAGTACCCCGCTGTCAATGGCAACTCATTTGGTACTTCGTGGTAGCAATTCTTTATCTCGAATAACATTGAATCACATATGATGTACGGAAATTACCGATGTTTTGCGAATGGAAATCGATGAAAGGGAGATAACTCTAAATCTGCTTTTCTTGTCAGCAAAATCTAGCGATGGCTTGAAAAAGATTTGTACCCGTGCTTCAAACAATTCAAGGTGTTCGGTAAGATATAAACATTGTTCACTGGTCCCTCGGGGCCCATGGGTTGATGTACCCTCGATGTTATGTTCCCCTGGCCCTTCGGGCTTCGGGCTCAGGGAACATAAACAAACATCGAGAGTACATCAACCCATGCCCCCCCTCGTGACCAGTGAACAACCTATATTATATCCCGACTAATACCTGTGTGCTTCAGTATACGAGGCAATCAGTATGTAAAGTAGCTCATTCGTTCTAACCAACATGTCCGATCCCTTGTAGCGATTACTGTTTGACCACAAGCTGTTGATTGACGTCACATTAGTGTGTACATTATAAAATGATGTCTTTCAAATAATGCAGAATTATATTTTCTGCACGTTCAGACTACTGACGAGTTGAGTATTGTGTTTGGCTGTGACGTGTAACGCCAACTGTCTCATCTACCTGATACCCTACAATTGGAAGGGACGCTCGTGCACGGGAGCGCCATGTTTCACAGCCACCATTACCGACTGATGAAGTTACAAAAGATACAACTGAACTGAATATCGATTTCCATGTAACACTGTGCTCGTAATAACTGAACTATTCACAAGGCATCTTTGAAAGTTTAGCTTGGAAGCTTCTCAGCGCTCACTTGTGTCAGTGGAGCCGTTTTGTAACGTGATTGGGCTCTATGTCCCCTTTGGAAATAGACTTGTTGTTGAGGGCAATACGTGGCAGTTACGTCACACACTGTGAGTGCCAACACAGTCATTGCTGTTACAGCCAAATAACCTTGAAGCCGATCTGTGGGTTGTGTCACATTGCAACGTTTACAAGTCCACCTCAGTTCATCGGATCAGGAGTTAAACAGAACACTATAGCGTATCCCTCTTATTTTGAATGTTGTGGTATATAACTCGACCATAGGCTGCATATAACGTCACCTGAGGTTATTAAACTGATGCCATACAAGTTCAGCGTAGGAGCGGCTGCCTTTAGTGCTCCTCTCACTGATTGCGACAACGCAAACAACGACTTCAGCTCAGTCTGTGTCACAGTCCCCGAACAGCAGCATCTGCACCAACACCAAAGCCTTAACTGATCCCAGTCTAGATTTCTCGGATCCTGGGACTGCTATTGTTTATGTTCAACTCACTCTTCTTTTCAGGTCTGATTACAATATATTCACATCTAGTACCGTGTCAGGCTTGACCAACATCTTCAGGGGTCTGATTACAATATATTCACATCTAGTACCATGTCTGGCTTGACCAACATCTTCAGGGATCTGATTACAATATAATCACATCTAGTACAATGTCTGGCTTGCCCAACATCTTCAGGGGTCTGATTACAATATAATCACATCTAGTACCATGTCAGGCTTGACCAACATCTTCAGTGGTCTGATTACAGTATAATCACATCTAGTACCATGTCTGGCTTGACCAACATCTTCAGGGGTCTGATTACAATATAATCACATCTAGTACCATGTCTGGCTTGACCAACATCTTCAGGGGTCTGATTACAATATAATCACATCTAGTATCATGTCAGGCTTGGCCAACATCTTCAGGGGTCTGATTACAATATAATCACATCTAGTACCATGCCTGGCTTGACCAACATCTTCAGGGGTCTGATTACAGTATATTCACTTCTAGTACCATGTCAGGCTTGACCAACATCTTCAGGGGTCTGATTACAATATAATCACATCTAGTACCATGTCAGGCTTGACCAACATCTTCAGGGGTCTGATTACAATATAATCACATCTAGTATCATGTCTGGCTTGACCAACATCTTCAGGGGTCTGATTACAATATAATCACATCTAGTACCATGCCTGGCTTGACCAACATCTTCAGGGGTCTGATTACAATATAATCACATCTAGTACCATGTCAGGCTTGACCAACATCTTCAGGGGTCTGATTACAATATAATCACATCTAGTACCATGTCAGGCTTGACCAACATCTTCAGGGGTCTGATTACAATATAATAACATCTATTACCATGTCTGGCTAGACCAACATCTTCAGGGGTCTGATTACAATATAATCACATTTAGTACCATGTCTGGCTTGACCAACATCTTCAGGGGACTGATTACAATATAATCACATATAGTACAATGTCTGGCTTGACCAACATCTTCAGGGGTCTGATTACAATATAATCACATCTAGTACCATGTCAGGCTTGACAAACATCTTCAGGGGTCTGATTACAATATAATCACATCTAGTACCATGTCTGGCGTGACCAACATCTTCAGGGGTCTGATTACAATATAATCACATCTAGTACCATGTCAGGCTTGACCAACATCTTCAGGGGTCTGATTACAATATAATCACATCTAGTACCATGTCTGGCTTGACCAACATCTTCAGGGGTCTGATTACAATATAATCACATCTAGTACCATGTCTGGCTTGACCAACATCTTCAGGGATCTGATTACAATATAATTAGATTTAGTACCATGTCAGGCTTGACCAACATCTTCAGGGGTCTGATTACAATATAATCACATCTAGTACCATGTCAGGCTTGGCCAACATCTTCAGGGGTCTGATTACAATATAATCACATCTAGTACCATGCCTGGCTTGACCAACATCTTCAGGGGTCTGATTGCAGTATATTCACTTCTAGTACCATGTCTGGCTTGACCAACATCTTCAGGGGTCTGATTACAATATAATCACATCTAGTACCATGTTAGGCTTGACCAACATCTTCAGGGGTCTGATTACAATATAATAACATCTATTACCATGTCTGGCTAGACCAACATCTTCAGGGGTCTGATTACAATATAATCACATTTAGAACCATGTCTGGTTTGACCAACATCTTCAGGGGTCTGACTACAATATAATCACATCTAGTACAATGTCTGGCTTGACCAACATCTTCAGGGATCTGATTACAATATAATCACATTTAGTACCATGACTGGCTTGACCAACATCTTCAGGGGTCTGATTACAATATAATCACATCTAGTACCATGTCTGGCTTGACCAACATCTTCAGGGGTCTGATTACAATATAATCACATCTAGTACCATGTCTGGCTTGACCAACATCTTCAGGGGTCTGATTACAATATAATCACATCTAGTACCATGTCTGGCTTGACCAACATCTTCAGGGGTCTGATTACAATATAATCACATCTAGTACCATGTCTGGCTTGACCAACATCTTCAGGGTCTGATTACAATATAATCACATCTAGTACCATGTCTGGCTTGACCAACATCTTCAGGGGTCTGATTACAATATAATCACATCTAGTACCATGTCTGGCTTGACCAACATCTTCAGGGGTCTGATTACAATATAATCACATCTAGTACCATGCCTGGCTTGACCAACATCTTCAGGGTCTGATTACAATATAATCACATCTAGTACCATGTCTGGCTTGACCAACATCTTCAGGGGTCTGATTACAATATAATCACATCTAGTACCATGTCTGGCTTGACCAACATCTTCAGGGGTCTGATTACAATATAATCACATCTAGTACCATGTCTGGCTTGACCAACATCTTCAGGGTCTGATTACAATATAATCACATCTAGTACCATGTCAGGCTTGACCAACATCTTCAGGGGTCTGATTACAATATAATCACATCTAGTACCATGCCTGGCTTGACCAACATCTTCAAGGGTCTGATTACAATATAATCACATCTAGTACCATGTCTGGCTTGACCAACATCTTCAGGGGTCTGATTACAATATAATCACATCTAGTACCATGTCTGGCTTGACCAACATCTTCAGGGGTCTGATTACAATATAATCACATCTAGTACCATGCCTGGCTTGACCAACATCTTCAGGGTCTGATTACAATATAATCACATCTAGTACCATGTCTGGCTTGACCAACATCTTCAGGGGTCTGATTACAATATAATCACATCTAGTACCATGCCTGGCTTGACCAACATCTTCAGGGGTCTGATTACAATATAATCACATCTAGTACCATGCCAGGCTTGACCAACATCTTCAGGGGTCTGATTACAATATAATCACATCTAGTACCATGCCTGGCTTGACCAACATCTTCAGTGGTCTGATTACAATATAATCACATCTAGTACCATGTCTGGCTTGACCAACATCTTCAGGGGTCTGATTACAATATAATCACATCTAGTACCATGTCTGGCTTGACCAACATCTTCAGGGTCTGATTACAATATAATCACATCTAGTACCATGCCTGGCTTGACCAACATCTTCAAGGGTCTGATTACAATATAATCACATCTAGTACCATGTCTGGCTTGACCAACATCTTCAGGGGTCTGATTACAATATAATCACATCTAGTACCATGTCTGGCTTGACCAACATCTTCAGGGGTCTGATTACAATATAATCACATCTAGTACCATGTCTGGCTTGACCAACATCTTCAGGGTCTGATTACAATATAATCACATCTAGTACCATGTCTGGCTTGACCAACATCTTCAGGGGTCTGATTACAATATAATCACACATCTAGTACCATGTCAGGCTTGACCAACATCTTCAGGGGTCTGATTACAATATAATCACATCTAGTACCATGTCTGGCTTGACCAACATCTTCAGGGTCTGATTACAATATAATCACATCTAGTACCATGTCTGGCTTGACCAACATCTTCAGGGTCTGATTACAATATAATCACATCTAGTACCATGTCTGGCTTGACCAACATCTTCAGGGGTCTGATTACAATATAATCACATCTAGTACCATGTCTGGCTTTTGACCAACATCTTCAGGGGTCTGATTACAATATAATCACATCTAGTACCATGTCTGGCTTGACCAACATCTTCAGGGGTCTGATTACAATATAATCACATCTAGTACCATGTCTGGCTTGACCAACATCTTCAGGGGTCTGATTACAATATAATCACATCTAGTACCATGCCTGGCTTGACCAACATCTTCAGGGTCTGATTACAATATAATCACATCTAGTACCATGCCTGGCTTGACCAACATCTTCAGGGTCTGATTACAATATAATCACATCTAGTACCATGCCTGGCTTGACCAACATCTTCAAGGGTCTGATTACAATATAATCACATCTAGTACCATGTCTGGCTTGACCAACATCTTCAGGGTCTGATTACAATATAATCACATCTAGTACCATGCCTGGCTTGACCAACATCTTCAGGGTCTGATTACAATATAATCACATCTAGTACCATGTCTGGCTTGACCAACATCTTCAGGGGTCTGATTACAATATAATCACATCTAGTACCATGTCTGGCTTGACCAACATCTTCAGGGGTCTGATTACAATATAATCACATCTAGTACCATGTCTGGCTTGACCAACATCTTCAGGGGTCTGATTACAATATAATCACATCTAGTACCATGTCTGGCTTGACCAACATCTTCAGGGGTCTGATTACAATATAATCACATCTAGTACCATGTCTGGCTTGACCAACATCTTCAGGGGTCTGATTACAATATAATCACATCTAGTACCATGCCTGGTTTGACCAACATCTTCAGGGGTCTGATTACAATATAATCACATCTAGTACCATGTCTGGCTTGACCAACATCTTCAGGGTCTGATTACAATATAATCACATCTAGTACCATGTCTGGCTTGACCAACATCTTCAGGGGTCTGATTACAATATAATCACATCTAGTACCATGTCTGGCTTTTGACCAACATCTTCAGGGGTCTGATTACAATATAATCACATCTAGTACCATGCCTGGCTTGACCAACATCTTCAGGGTCTGATTACAATATAATCACATCTAGTACCATGTCTGGCTTGACCAACATCTTCAGGGTCTGATTACAATATAATCACATCTAGTACCATGTCTGGCTTGACCAACATCTTCAGGGTCTGATTACAATATAATCACATCTAGTACCATGTCTGGCTTGACCAACATCTTCAGGGGTCTGATTACAATATAATCACATCTAGTACCATGCCTGGCTTGACCAACATCTTCAGGGGTCTGATTACAATATAATCACATCTAGTACCATGCCTGGCTTGACCAACATCTTCAGGGGTCTGATTACAATATAATCACATCTAGTACCATGTCTGGCTTGACCAACATCTTCAGGGTCTGATTACAATATAATCACATCTAGTACCATGTCTGGCTTGACCAACATCTTCAGGGGTCTGATTACAATATAATCACATCTAGTACCATGCCTGGCTTGACCAACATCTTCAGGGGTCTGATTACAATATAATCACATCTAGTACCATGCCTGGCTTGACCAACATCTTCAGGGGTCTGATTACAATATAATCACATCTAGTACCATGTCTGGCTTGACCAACATCTTCAGGGGTCTGATTACAATATAATCACATCTAGTACCATGTCTGGCTTGACCAACATCTTCAGGGTCTGATTACAATATAATCACATCTAGTACCATGCCTGGCTTGACCAACATCTTCAGGGTCTGATTACAATATAATCACATCTAGTACCATGTCTGGCTTGACCAACATCTTCAGGGTCTGATTACAATATAATCACATCTAGTACCATGTCTGGCTTGACCAACATCTTCAGGGGTCTGATTACAATATAATCACATCTAGTACCATGCCTGGCTTGACCAACATCTTCAGGGGTCTGATTACAATATAATCACATCTAGTACCATGTCTGGCTTGACCAACATCTTCAGGGGTCTGATTACAATATAATCACATCTAGTACCATGTCTGGCTTGACCAACATCTTCAGGGGTCTGATTACAATATAATCACATCTAGTACCATGCCTGGCTTGACCAACATCTTCAGGGGTCTGATTACAATATAATCACATCTAGTACCATGTCTGGCTTGACCAACATCTTCAGGGGTCTGATTACAATATAATCACATCTAGTACCATGTCTGGCTTGACCAACATCTTCAGGGGTCTGATTACAATATAATCACATCTAGTACCATGTCTGGCTTGACCAACATCTTCAGGGTCTGATTACAATATAATCACATCTAGTACCATGTCTGGCTTGACCAACATCTTCAGGGTCTGATTACAATATAATCACATCTAGTACCATGTCTGGCTTGACCAACATCTTCAGGGGTCTGATTACAATATAATCACATCTAGTACCATGTCTGGCTTGACCAACATCTTCAGGGTCTGATTACAATATAATCACATCTAGTACCATGCCTGGCTTGACCAACATCTTCAGGGTCTGATTACAATATAATCACATCTAGTACCATGTCTGGCTTGACCAACATCTTCAGGGTCTGATTACAATATAATCACATCTAGTACCATGTCTGGCTTGACCAACATCTTCAGGGGTCTGATTACAATATAATCACATCTAGTACCATGTCTGGCTTGACCAACATCTTCAGGGGTCTGATTACAATATAATCACATCTAGTACCATGTCTGGCTTGACCAACATCTTCAGGGGTCTGATTACAATATAATCACATCTAGTACCATGTCTGGCTTGACCAACATCTTCAGGGGTCTGATTACAATATAATCACATCTAGTACCATGTCTGGCTTGACCAACATCTTCAGGGTCTGATTACAATATAATCACATCTAGTACCATGTCTGGCTTGACCAACATCTTCAGGGGTCTGATTACAATATAATCACATCTAGTACCATGCCTGGCTTGACCAACATCTTCAGGGTCTGATTACAATATAATCACATCTAGTACCATGTCTGGCTTGACCAACATCTTCAGGGTCTGATTACAATATAATCACATCTAGTACCATGCCTGGCTTGACCAACATCTTCAGGGGTCTGATTACAATATAATCACATCTAGTACCATGTCTGGCTTGACCAACATCTTCAGGGGTCTGATTACAATATAATCACATCTAGTACCATGCCTGGCTTGACCAACATCTTCAGGGGTCTGATTACAATATAATCACATCTAGTACCATGCCTGGCTTGACCAACATCTTCAGGGGTCTGATTACAATATAATCACATCTAGTACCATGTCTGGCTTGACCAACATCTTCAGGGTCTGATTACAATATAATCACATCTAGTACCATGTCTGGCTTGACCAACATCTTCAGGGGTCTGATTACAATATAATCACATCTAGTACCATGTCTGGCTTGACCAACATCTTCAGGGGTCTGATTACAATATAATCACATCTAGTACCATGTCTGGCTTGACCAACATCTTCAGGGGTCTGATTACAATATAATCACATCTAGTACCATGCCTGGCTTGACCAACATCTTCAGGGGTCTGATTACAATATAATCACATCTAGTACCATGTCTGGCTTGACCAACATCTTCAGGGTCTGATTACAATATAATCACATCTAGTACCATGTCTGGCTTGACCAACATCTTCAGGGGTCTGATTACAATATAATCACATCTAGTACCATGTCTGGCTTGACCAACATCTTCAGGGGTCTGATTACAATATAATCACATCTAGTACCATGTCTGGCTTGACCAACATCTTCAGGGGTCTGATTACAATATAATCACATCTAGTACCATGTCTGGCTTGACCAACATCTTCAGGGGTCTGATTACAATATAATCACATCTAGTACCATGTCTGGCTTGACCAACATCTTCAGGGGTCTGATTACAATATAATCACATCTAGTACCATGTCTGGCTTGACCAACATCTTCAGGGTCTGATTACAATATAATCACATCTAGTACCATGCCTGGCTTGACCAACATCTTCAGGGGTCTGATTACAATATAATCACATCTAGTACCATGTCTGGCTTGACCAACATCTTCAGGGGTCTGATTACAATATAATCACATCTAGTACCATGCCAGGCTTTTGACCAACATCTTCAGGGTCTGATTACAATATAATCACATCTAGTACCATGCCTGGCTTGACTAACATCTTCAGGGGTCTGATTACAATATATCTTCAGGGTCTGATCAACATAATCACATCTAGTACCATGCCTGGCTTGACCAAACATCTTCAGGGGTCTGATTACAATATAATCACATCTA
This sequence comes from Haliotis rubra, assembly GCF_003918875.1. NCBI lineage: Eukaryota > Metazoa > Mollusca > Gastropoda > Lepetellida > Haliotidae > Haliotis > Haliotis rubra. The sequence continues at coordinate 81,733 of NW_025765922.1, forward strand.
GTACCATGTCTGGCTTGACCAACATCTTCAGGGTCTGATTACAATATAATCACATCTAGTACCATGTCTGGCGATATTTTTGACCAACATCTTCAGGGTCTGATTACAATATAATCACATCTAGTACCATGTCTGGCTTGACCAACATCTTCAGGGGTCTGATTACAATATAATCACATCTAGTACCATGTCTGGCTTGACCAACATCTTCAGGGGTCTGATTACAATATAATCACATCTAGTACCATGCCTGGCTTGACCAACATCTTCAAGGGTCTGATTACAATATAATCACATCTAGTACCATGTCTGGCTTGACCAACATCTTCAGGGGTCTGATTACAATATAATCACATCTAGTACCATGTCTGGCTTGACCAACATCTTCAGGGGTCTGATTACAATATAATCACATCTAGTACCATGCCTGGCTTGACCAACATCTTCAGGGTCTGATTACAATATAATCACATCTAGTACCATGCCTGGCTTGACCAACATCTTCAGGGGTCTGATTACAATATAATCACATCTAGTACCATGTCTGGCTTGACCAACATCTTCAGGGGTCTGATTACAATATAATCACATCTAGTACCATGTCTGGCTTGACCAACATCTTCAGGGGTCTGATTACAATATAATCACATCTAGTACCATGCCTGGCTTGACCAACATCTTGAAGGGTCTGATTACAATATAATCACATCTAGTACCATGTCTGGCTTGACCAACATCTTCAGGGGTCTGATTACAATATAATCACATCTAGTACCATGTCTGGCTTGACCAACATCTTCAGGGGTCTGATTACAAAATAATCACATCTCCGACCATGCCTGGCTTGACCAACATCTTCAAGGGTCTGATTACAATATAATCACATCTGGTACAATGTCTGGCTTGACCAACATCTTCAGGGATCTAATTACAATATAATCACACCTCCTCCCATGTCAGGCTTGACCAACATCTTCAGGGGTCTGATTACAATATAATCACATCTAGTACCATGTCTGGCTTGACCAACATCTTCAGGGATCTGATTACAATATAATCAGATTTAGTACCATGTCTGGCTTGACCAACATCTTCAGGGGTCTGATTACAATATAATCACATCTAGTACCATGTCTGGCTTGACCAACATCTTCAGGGGTCTGATTACAATATAATCACATCTAGTACCATGTCTGGCTTGACCAACATCTTCAGGGTCTGATTACAATATAATCACATCTAGTACCATGTCTGGCTTGACCAACATCGTCAGGGGTTTGATTACAATATAATCACATCTAGTACCATGCCTGGCTTGACCAACATCTTCAGGGGTCTGATTACAATATAATCACATCTAGTACCATGTCTGGCTTGACCAACATCTTCAGGGGTCTGATTACAATATAATCACATCTTAGTACCATGCCTGGCTTGACCAACATCTTCAGGGTCTGATTACAATATAATCACATCTAGTACCATGTCTGGCTTGACCAACATCTTCAGGGGTCTGATTACAATATAATCACATCTAGTACCATGTCTGGCTTGACCAACATCTTCAGGGGTCTGATTACAATATAATCACATCTAGTACCATGTCTGGCTTTGACCAACATCTTCAGGGGTCTGATTACAATATAATCACATCTAGTACCATGTCTGGCTTGACCAACATCTTCAGGGGTCTGATTACAATATAATCACATCTAGTACCATGTCTGGCTTGACCAACATCTTCAGGGTCTGATTACAATATAATCACATCTAGTACCATGTCTGGCTTGACCAACATCTTCAGGGTCTGATTACAATATAATCACATCTAGTACCATGCCTGGCTTGACCAACATCTTCAGGGTCTGATTACAATATAATCACATCTAGTACCATGTCTGGCTTGACCAACATCTTCAGGGGTCTGATTACAATATAATCACATCTAGTACCATGTCTGGCTTGACCAACATCTTCAGGGGTCTGATTACAATATAATCACATCTAGTACCATGCCTGGCTTGACCAACATCTTCAAGGGTCTGATTACAATATAATCACATCTAGTACAATGTCTGGCTTGACCAACATCTTCAGGGGTCTGATTACAATATAATCACATCTAGTACCATGTCAGGCTTGACCAACATCTTCAGGGGTCTGATTACAATATAATCACATCTAGTACCATGTCTGGCTTGACCAACATCTTCAGGGGTCTGATTACAATATAATCACATTTAGTACCATGTCTGGCTTGACCAACATCTTCAGGGGTCTGATTACAATATAATCACATCTAGTACCATGTCTGGCTTGACCAACATCTTCAGGGGTCTGATTACAATATAATCACATCTAGTACCATGTCTGGCTTGACCAACATCTTCAAGGGTCTGATTACAATATAATCACATCTAGTACCATGTCTGGCTTGACCAACATCTTCAGGGGTCTGATTACAATATAATCACATCTAGTACCATGTCTGGCTTGACCAACATCTTCAAGGGTCTGATTACAATATAATCACATCTAGTACCATGTCTGGCTTGACCAACATCTTCAGGGGTCTGATTACAATATAATCACATCTAGTACCATGTCTGGCTTGACCAACATCTTCAGGGTCTGATTACAATATAATCACATCTAGTACCATGTCTGGCTTGACCAACATCTTCAGGGTCTGATTACAATATAATCACATCTAGTACCATGTCTGGCTTGACCAACATCTTCAGGGTCTGATTACAATATAATCACATCTGGTACCATGTCTGCTTGACCAACATCTTCAGGGGTCTGATTACAATATAATCACATCTAGTACCATGTCTGGCTTGACCAACATCTTCAGGGATCTGATTACAATATAATCACATTCTAGTACCATGTTAGGCTTGACCAACATCTTCAGGGTCTGATTACAATATAATCACATCTAGTACCATGTCTCGCTTGGACCAACATCTTCAGGGGTCTGATTACAATATAATCACATCTAGTACCATGTCTGGCTTGACCAACATCTTCAAGGGTCTGATTACAATATAATCACATCTAGTACCATGTCTGGCTTGACCAACATCTTCAGGGGTCTGATTACAATATAATCACATCTAGTACCATGCCTGGCTTGACCAACATCTTCAAGGGTCTGATTACAATATAATCACATCTAGTACCATGTCAGGCTTGACCAACATCTTCAGGGGTCTGATTACAATATAATCACATCTAGTACCATGCCTGGCTTGACCAACATCTTCAGGGTCTGATTACAATATAATCACATCTAGTACCATGTCTGGCTTGACCAACATCTTCAGGGGTCTGATTACAAAATAATCACATCTCCGACCATGCCTGGCTTGACCAACATCTTCAAGGGTCTGATTACAATATAATCACATCTGGTACAATGTCTGGCTTGACCAACATCTTCAGGGATCTAATTACAATATAATCACACCTCCTCCCATGTCAGGCTTGACCAACATCTTCAGGGGTCTGATTACAATATAATCACATCTAGTACCATGTCTGGCTTGACCAACATCTTCAGGGATCTGATTACAATATAATCAGATTTAGTACCATGTCTGGCTTGACCAACATCTTCAGGGGTCTGATTACAATATAATCACATCTAGTACCATGTCTCGCTTGGTCAACATCTTCAGGGGTCTGATTACAATATAATCACATCTAGTACCATGTCTGGCTTGACCAACATCTTCAAGGGTCTGATTACAATATAATCACATCTAGTACCATGTCTGGCTTGACCAACATCTTCAGGGGTCTGATTACAATATAATCACATCTAGTACCATGCCTGGCTTGACCAACATCTTCAAGGGTCTGATTACAATATAATCACATCTAGTACCATGTCTGGCTTGACCAACATCTTCAGGGGTCTGATTACAATATAATCACATCTAGTACCATGTCTGGCTTGACCAACATCTTCAGGGTCTGATTACAATATAATCACATCTAGTACCATGTCTGGCTTGACCAACATCTTCAGGGTCTGATTACAATATAATCACATCTAGTACCATGTCTGGCTTGACCAACATCTTCAGGGTCTGATTACAATATAATCACATCTAGTACCATGTCTGGCTTGACCAACATCTTCAGGGTCTGATTACAATATAATCACATCTAGTACCATGTCTGGCTTGACCAACATCTTCAGGGTCTGATTACAATATAATCACATCTAGTACCATGTCTGGCTTGACCAACATCTTCAGGGGTCTGATTACAATATAATCACATCTAGTACCATGTCTGGCTTTGACCAACATCTTCAGGGTCTGATTACAATATAATCACATCTAGTACCATGTCTGGCTTGACCAACATCTTCAGGGTCTGATTACAATATAATCACATCTAGTACCATGTCTGGCTTGACCAACATCTTCAGGGTCTGATTACAATATAATCACATCTAGTACCATGTCTGGCTTGACCAACATCTTCAGGGTCTGATTACAATATAATCATGCCTGGCTTGACCAACATCTTAGATTACAATATAATCACATCTAGTACCACGTCTGGCTTGACCAACATCTTCAGGGGTCTGATTACAATATAATCACATCTAGTACCATGCCTGGCTTGACCAACATCTTCAGGGTCTGATTACAATATAATCACATCTAGTACCATGTCTGGCTTGACCAACATCTTCAGGGGTCTGATTACAATATAATCACATCTAGTACCATGCCTGGCTTGACCAACATCTTCAGGGGTCTGATTACAATATAATCACATCTAGTACCATGTCTGGCTTGACCAACATCTTCAGGGGTCTGATTACAATATAATCACATCTAGTACCATGTCAGGCTTGACCAACATCTTCAGGGGTCTGATTACAATATAATCACATCTAGTACCATGCCTGGCTTGACCAACATCTTCAGGGGTCTGATTACAATATAATCACATCTAGTACCATGTCTGGCTTGACCAACATCTTCAGGGTCTGATTACAATATAATCACATCTAGTACCATGTCTGGCTTGACCAACATCTTCAGGGGTCTGATTACAATATAATCACATCTAGTACCATGTCTGGCTTGACCAACATCTTCAAGGGTCTGATTACAATATAATCACATCTAGTACCATGTCTGGCTTGACCAACATCTTCAGGGTCTGATTACAATATAATCACATCTAGTACCATGTCAGGCTTGACCAACATCTTCAGGGGTCTGATTACAATATAATCACATCTAGTACCATGTCTGGCTTGACCAACATCTTCAGGGGTCTGATTACAATATAATCACATCTAGTACCATGCCTGGCTTGACCAACATCTTCAGGGGTCTGATTACAATATAATCACATTCTAGTACCATGTCTGGCTTGACCAACATCTTCAGGGGTCTGATTACAATATAATCACATCTAGTACCATGTCTGGCTTGACCAACATCTTCAGGGGTCTGATTACAATATAATCACATCTAGTACCATGCCTGGCTTGACCAACATCTTCAGGGGTCTGATTACAATATAATCACATCTAGTACCATGCCTGGCTTGACCAACATCTTCAGGGTCTGATTACAATATAATCACATCTAGTACCATGTCAGGCTTGACCAACATCTTCAGGGGTCTGATTACAATAGTAATCACATCTCAGTACAATATAATCGGTTTATAGTACCATGTTCTGGCTTGACCAACATCTTCAGGGTCTGATTACAATATAATCAACATCTAGTACCATGTCTGGCTTGACCAAACATCTTCAGGGTCTGATTACAATATAATCACATCTAGTACCATGTGGCTTGACCATCATCTTCAGGGTCTAATTACAATATAATCACTATCTAGTACCATGCCTGGCTTCTTGACCAACATCTTCAGGGTCTGATTACAATATAATCACATCTAGTACCATGCCTGGCTTGACCAACATCTTCAAGGGTCTGATTACAATATAATCACATCTAGTACCATGTCTGGCTTGGACCAACATCTTCAGGGTCTAATTACAATATAATCACATCTAGTACCATGTCAGGCTTGGACCAACATCTTCAGGGGTCTGATTACAATATAATCACATCTAGTACCATGTCAGGCTTTGACCAACATCTTCAGGGTCTGATTACAATATAATCAGATCTAGTACCATGCCTGGCTTGACCCGCCAACATCTTCAGGGTCTGATTACAATATAATCACATCTAGTACCATGTCTCGCTTGACCAACATCTTCAGGGTCTGATTACAATATAATCACATCTAGTACCATGTCTGGCTTGACCAACATCTTCAAGGGTCTGATTACAATATAATCACTATCTAGTATCCATGATTACAATATAACTACATCTAGGCTGTCTGGCTTGACCAACATCGTCAGGGTTTGATTACAATATAATCACATCTAGTAGTCATGCCTGGCTTGACCAACATCTTCAAGGGTCTGATTACAATATAATCACATCTAGTACCATGTCAGGCTTGACCAACATCTTCAGGGGTCTAATTACAATATAATCACATCTAGTACCATGCCTGGCTTGACCAACATCTTCAGGGGTCTTATTACAATATAATTACATCTAGTACCATGCCTGGCTTGACCAACATCTTCAGGGGTCTAATTACAATATAATCACTTCTAGTACCATGCCTGGCTTGACCAACATCTTCAGGGTCTGATTACAATATAATCACATCTAGTACCATGCCTGGCTTGACCAACATCTTCAGGGGTCTGATTACAATATAATCACATCTAGTACCATGTCAGGGCTTGATCAACATCTTCAGTGGTCTGATTACAATATAATCACATCTACTACCATGCCTGGATTCAACATTCAGGGACCATCTAACCGTCTGGCTTCAGGGGTCTGATTACAATATAATCACATCTAGTACCATGTCTGGCTTGGACTAACATCTTCAGGGTCTGATTACAATATAATCACATCTAGTACCATGTCTGGCTTTCAGGGGTCTGGATTACAATATACCAAATTTAGTACCATGTCTGGCTTCAGGGGTCTGATTACAATATAATCACATCTAGTACCATGATTTAAACATCTTGGTCTGATTACAATTATAATCACATCTAGTACCATGTCTGGCTTGACCAACATCGTCAGGGCTTGATTGCAATATAAACTAGCACATGCCTGGCTTGACCAACATCGTCAGGGGCTTGATTACAACATAATCACTTCTAGTACCATGCCAGGCTTCAACATCTTCAGGGGTCTGATTACAATATAATCACATCTAGTACCATGTCTGGCTTGGACCAACATCTTCAGGGGTCTGATTACAATTATAATCACATCTCCTGACCATGCCTGGCTTTGACCAACATCTTCAGGGGTTTAATTACAATATAATCACATCTAGTACCATGCCTGGCTTGGACAACATATTCAAGGGGTCTGATTACAATATAATCACATCTGGTACAATGTCTGGCTTTGACCAACATCTTCAGGGATCTAATTACAATATAATCACATCTACTCCCATGCCAGACTTGACCTAACATCTTCAGGGGTCTCAATTACAATATAACATCTAGTACCATGTCCTGGCTTGACTAACATCATCTTCAGGGATCTGATTACAAATATAATCAGATTTAGTACCGTACCAGGCTTGGACCAACATCTTCAGGGGTCTGATTACAATATAATCACACCAAGTACCATGCCTGGTTTGACCAACATCTTCAGGGCCTGATTACAAT
>NW_025765923.1:0-89455 GCF_003918875.1 Haliotis rubra
ACGTTAAACTAACATTTTAGCATAAAATGATTTTTTAAAGAGAACACTACAATATAAAACAGACTATGGATTACCAACAACTGGGTAGATCACCATGCAGGGACCATGAGGTTTTACATTACAATTTGCTTCTTTTAGAAACTAAAGATATTTAGTCTAAGGGACATTAAGCCGCATTTGTATTATTTTTCATTTTCATATTTCTTGAATGTAGCCAAATTAAAACTATTTGGGCATTTTCAACAAGGTATCATTGCAGATGGCAAAGGAAGTGCTCTTGCTATCTTGACTCGGAAGTCTATGGAAAATCGTTATTGATTGATCACCGTCACGTCTGATTTGACAAACACACAAAGAAAGTATTATATATGGAACAAAGAACCTTCTTTTCAATCATTATCAGTCGGTATTTTTGGAATAGTTAATACTACATCTTAAAGAGAGTGGGAGTGGGTGATTATTATTGTGTTGCATGTCGGTGTTAAAAAATAACCCTCCCTCCCACTTCCCCCGCACACACATCACTGATATTTCTTATTTTCTTTGATGCACACGCGTTTGATATTTGGCTATTTAAAATGTTACAAATGTAATGCTATGAACCGGAACGCGCGAACGTAATGCCTCCAGAACCTTTGGTGAAACGCATTGAGGACTCAGTTCTGGTGTAACACGTTGACCAGCCCGCCGTTTGTGAGCTGCCCGGTGTTTCGGCGTGCGTTTGGGTTACTGGATCCCCGGGTGGCGGATTTATGAGCTGCCGCGTCGGCGTTGGCCAGAACCGTTGTCGGTATTGTTGGTTCATCATGTGCGTGTGATTGGGCTATGATCGCTTACTTGCGCTGGCTGTATTATGTAGTAGCGCGATTATGTTTTAAGCGCCTTGGTTGAATGACGGGTTTCTTAGGCAGAGGATTGAATGGCAGTAAATGTCGTGACAGGCCCGTGGGTATTGCGGCGCAGTTGTGAAATCTGGTAGTATAGGACAGAGTTAGGGACGTACGGTATGCTCGTTTTGTCATGACGCGTACGTGGCGCGGTCAGTGTTTGTGCGCGGGCGCTGGACTGAAGGGATGACGACGGAGGCCGATTTCGCCGAGACCCGGGTTCGAATTTACATGGGTACGATAATGAAGCCCATTTCTGGGTGTCCCCGCCGTGATGTTTGCTGGAATATTGCTAAAGCCGCGTAAAACCAGAAACTCAGTCAGTCAGTATATTCCATGCAATAGCGTCAATGCACTGTCAATATCCTGAGACAGAATAGGTCATTAAATTAAATGTTGTTTTGTTTTAACGTCGCACTCAACAATAATTCCAGCTATGTTTCAGTCACAAAATCGAGTCTGTATCAGACAATCTAGTGATCAACATCATAGGCATCGATACATAATTAGGATACGATGATATAATATTATCAAATAAGTCAGCAAACCTGACCACTGAGAATCCGATTAAAGTAGCCTCAAACGACAAAGCGTCGATTTTGCCAGATCTAATTCACCCTGTTTCACGGAATTGGATTCAAAGGACGCAGACTGCTAAAAGTATCGCCATAAACTCTGATAACGCAGACCCTTCGAATAGTAATTGAGTAGATTCAAATTTATAGTCACATTGACAATAACGACCATATTGTGACTTACAGCGTTATAAATTAACGATAAAAGCGCAATCAAATTATATAAAGAAAAACGTCGACAAAAGGGACGGTAAAATAATAGGAGTATCACAGAAGGGAATTAAAACTAGTTAGTAGCTGTTAAAATAGACAAATAGTACGGACAATACAGTATAAAACGGGCTTGAGATCACCAGCAACTGAAGGTAGATAACCAGGCTAGGGTCATGGGGACGTACGGTGCTTTGGCTACCTGCCCTCAAATAATTCCCACTCCGTGGTGACTTGAGATCCAGCTTAATATCAATATAAATTTTCTGACATTAAATATCATTTGATTTGTCCTGGACGAGGAATTTCGTTTGTCGGTGTAATATCGTATTATCGCGTTAGACAAAATTCCATTTAAAGCCACAGGTACATACAAAGACCTGTAATTGAAATTAATTACGTAGGCGAAATTGTTTTGACTTGTGATTATCGACAAAAGCCAGAAACAGACATTTCACCAACGACATCTACGATCTATGTACGCTAAACACACAGATATACGTATATGATAAACTTCCTCGCCTGCTGGCATGAATAACCACATATGAGGATTAGCGTGCATTTATCAACGTTAAAGCGCAAGCCTTGTCAATGCCAGCTTTGCAATAAGCACTACAATCTCAGAGATTACGCAAATTACAGAAGCTCACAGCAAGGTGTTATCTGATATTCAGGTTCTCGTGGCCGTGTCTGAAATGCAGGCCTCAAGCTATATGCAGCCAGCTACGCAGATGCCACGCCTCACAGATCCACATTATATGTAATCTGACTTAGTCACGGATGGGCGGCACGGGACTAATGCATTCATGTGTAATTGGCGTATAATGTGCGGTTGTTGTGGGCTGGTGGCGGTGAAGTTTTGCGGGGATCAGATGATGGGTTTCAGGGTTCCGTTGGCGGATCGGGGGTGTGGGATTCTCGCGGGATAGAGGTCAAAAGCAAATTTGGTGACATGTGTGCAGTTGGTTTGTGTTGATGGTGATATTCGTGGAATTGGCGGTTGGTTGGTGACGGTTTGTGTTGTGGCGGTATTGGGGAGGTTCGTTGGAGATGAACATCGGTAAAGGGATTCGGACGGTAGAGTTTAGATGGATTAATAGATGATCAGTGTTTTGGTCGAATTGTGACTAGGAAGTGGTTTGGACGGGTGGGTTGGAGGCTGGCGGTGAATTTGGAAGTGTGATGGTGTGGAATTGTGGATGGATATGATAAGGTTCAAGTGGATCCATCTCCTCAATGCGCATCCATCTAACGCAGGACGCACAAAACGTCTTCCAGCACACGCGCGCGCACACACACACAACAACAACACACTTCATATGCCTTTCCTTCCACAAATGCCGTTTCCTCCATCATCATCATCATCATCATCATCATCATCATCATCATCATCAACTTTTCAGTTAAACATATTGAAGCATTTAGACACGTCAGTAATATTAACATATAATGACGTCAACCTCATCAAAAATATTAAACAAATAAATTAATGACCTTAAATCAAACACTAAGTTAATGCTAAGACACTATGATCGTCTTAACCACCAATAATGCTAGAAAATATCGATGTCCTGAAAGTGATCAATGAATAATGCGATAATGACAAACATCTAGACTAAGAACACGACCAGCATTACAATAATTACACCCGCAATCATCGCCCTTGACAGGAAGAAGTTTACGTTAAAGAAAAACACAACAAACAAACAACGCTTACAGAATTACCACAATACGGACTAGAATTAGCATACCGATAAAATAATCGGAGGACATTCATTAGTAAACACGCTGTTGGTAATTTATTCCATGGAGACAAATGAATTATTCCTAATTCACGCTCACACATGTCCTATTATACTGTAAGTGACGCGCATAGACGTCAAAGGTCATCTGAAATAACAACAGCCATGACTTTATAACTGTTCATGTTTTGCATGGCGTTTGTATTACCAATAGTGTGTGGAAATTGATCAGAGAGTTTAATTTTACGCCACTCCAGCAATATTCCAGCTATATTGCGACGGTCTGTAAATAATCGAGTCTGGACCAGACAATGATGATCGCTTATTATGAGCATCTATCTGCGCAGTTGGGATACGATGACATGTCTCAACGAAGTCATCCACCTGATCCCTATTGAATTTACCTCTTGGCTCGCTTGCCGGTTACTGAAAGGTATTCTTACTCGGATCTCCACGGGTCACAGGTATGAGCAGAACATTTGAAAATTATGCTAACACTTTATTGAAATTACAGATTATGCATGAATCAATCCTCATGAGTCACATCAATCTTAATAGTGATGGAATATTATTTCATCGGAAATATTAGTGGTGGACATGCACGCCATGTCGTCAATTGCATACCTGGGCATACAATGGGCATCACACATTGTAGCCATGTGGGGAATCGAACCAGGGTTTATGGGCGTGGCAGTGAACAACAACCACTCTAAAATGCCACACACAGACCACACACAGACCTACACACAGACCTGCACCTGCACACGCCTGCACAAGCGCCTAAACCTGCACACTACACGCACACACACACACCTACATGCACGCACCCTGCACGCTGCGCTGCGCACTGCATGCCTGCACTGCTGCTTTTGATTTTGCATTTTTGCGCGGGTTAGCGGTTGGAGGAAATGGATGTTGGCTGCTTTGTCACAGGCGGCTGACCGGTACGGTGGTTCGGTTTGCCCGGCCCGGGGCTGGTGGAATGCTGGCGCGTCACGAGAGGTGTGACGGCGATGGGCGGCATTGTGACCCAGGGGCACGGGGCCGGTTGCGTTTAGGTAAATGGTGGGTGAACGAATTTGGGGTGCGGAGAAGCGGCGGGCATTTGATACTTGCTGGACGCAGAGGGATATGGTGTGCATGGCTGCATTTGCATTAGAGGCGGGCTTGGGTGAGGTTTGGTGAGGAGTATAATGGTTTTATCACAGAATGACGAACAGGTTGGTTGTGAGAGAAAAGTATTCATTTCATAGATAGCTTCAACACTTTCTTGCATTGCCACTTCTTTGATCATCGTGAACCGTTTCATGTTCGTTTGAAACAGCATACCATAATTTGTGATGAACAAGCATAAATATAAACAAGCACACATGTTCAAGGATGTTTTCATCATCTCAGCAGCAGCAAGCTACAATTAATTCTAACATTTGAAAACTATACCTGTTAAGTAGAAATTTTACTAAATATTATTTTACTAAAAATATTAGTATTTAAACATCTAAGTCAGAAAGTATCAACATGATACTAATAAAACGACAAACATTTATCCATATCTACCTAAAATGACTTGACAAAATTCCTCATTCATGCATCTAAAAATAAATTACATTCATTCTCGTTCCATTCGACCATACATATCAAGTATACACTTCGTTGCACAATAACAGTCTCTATTATTGCAAAAACATGTCAATAAAAGAAATTTCAGCGAAATGAACTAAAGAACACATTTCTTCAACAATCGACTCGTAATACTTTTCTGCTGTCTGCAGCTAAAGCTGCAGACTGGATACCATATGATGCCAATACGTCGTACATGTTCAGTGTCCAGTCCTAGGGGATCAACAAAGCTGCATTTTGTTTTGGCACTCAGGACTATTTTATGAGCTATAGAATGAACGTTTAACAGGACATTCTCAAAACTCAAAACATGTCACCTTGACTACACATATGGAAAGAAACAACATGCACCTTCGTATATCTAGATAGGTGGCAAAGGTCCATTATATTGCATACTAAACTAATGTCAAGACGTTTTAGGAAGTAGATGTAAAAGTCGTGTGAGAATCGATACAAAACACAATGATTATTAACACCTTTCACTAATAACTAGGGCTGCACCGGCATAACCGATTACTGGTATTCTTTAAGCAATGCACGTGTTATGCGATACGCTGTCAAAAAACCAAGTGACCACGGCTTGCATTGTAAGAAAACATGTTGACACTCGGAAATCTTCGGGTATTTCCTTGTTTCATTGCCAAAATATTATTCACATTTTATTTTATCATGATTAAAATTTGTTAAAGCAATCAAGCATAGTGATTTGTTGTGTTTTGCTCTATAAGTCAATCAGTGGCTCGATTATAGTAGATGTTTTGTTTAGAAATGCTTCGTACAATATATTGCAATACATATCGCAATACGTAACCATCATGATATGTCATGATATAAATGTTCTCTGCCAATGCCTACTATTGGCTTTCAGACGTGGCTTGTGTTGCCCGTTTCGAATGGTCGGTCGGACCTGGTGGAAACGTTTAAGTAGATCTTTTGTGGGTGGCATATTTAGTGACGTTTGGACGGGTTGATGAGGGGCGTATTACGTTGCGTTTGTGTTTGCGTGGCGTTGTGGTGGGATCTTCGGCAGTCTGGTTTGTGGGCGGATGATAAGATAGATTTGTTCGGGCGTGGCGCAGTTTGTGTTTGGTTTGGGCGATGGTCGCGGTTTTTGATTTGAACAGTGGACGTTGGCGGGGCGTGATGCGGACGGTTGGTTAAATGGGACACCGGTTGAGGGCGATATGACGTTTTGTTCGGACGTTCGATGGGTGGTCGTCGGTTCGCGTGTTTGGGATGCTTGTCGTGATTAGGCCATTGCGCGTTTGTCTTGGCGGTGCAATCACAGAGGTTGGAAATTGCACATGTTGAGTGGAGAAGGGCTGACCTATGGTCGAAGCCAATGCATTTGTTGCTCCAATTTTTGATCTGAGAACAGAGTACACATATTGCTGAGAGGAAGTGTTGCGATAGTCGTCCAATACGTCTAGACGACTATCCAACGATAGTCGTCTATTCTTCAGAAGTGCAACCTGCAGTTGACAATACCGCATGTATGTGGTGCAACATCGCTCTAAGAGAAGACTATTTGTATTTGGTGAAGATATCTATCCTTTCAGTTAGAGTTCAAGGAGTTGACAATTTTAAATCCTCTCCCATAAAACAATATATGGTCTGTGGTCAGCCAATATATTATTCACCTCAGGTGCAGTTGACATACCCATATATGGGCACAATACACTGGGATCATCAACATCTAGAATAGCAAGAGTTGTCCCTATGGTGCTAGTAGTTCACGCCAAAGGGATAACATATCATAATAACTAATCCTTCTTGAATTCTAGGGAATGGTTGGAAGACATATCATAAGAGGTTCTACAACAAACTATGCATTTAATCTTGCTTCATGTGATATATACTTAATATTAATACGAAAGATTTTACAAACAGGCGCAAGAAATGGGTCAGACTTTAATTACACATGCATGGCAAGGGTTTAGAATTATAACTATCATAATAAAAATGAAAGCCTTATGTCGAACTTATTTCCAAGGCACAAGGTCCATATTTTAATAATCAAGATATATTGCTGAGTAAGTTAAACAAAAAGCAAGCTCTCCTTGGGAACAGTGACCATATTTGCAGTAGGGTCGGCTTTGTTTGTTTGCTGTTTAAAGGCCGCACTCAGCAGCATTCCAGCCTTATAGCGGCGGCCTGGTATAATCGAGGTTTGGACAGGACAATCCAGTAGGCTGAACATGCTGAACATCGATCTAAGCAACTGGGATAGATGACATGCATTCGCAGGATGGCGAGACCGATCATGAAAAATCATGAAACCAGAAAGTCGCCTGTTACAAGACGTAACCATTGGTTGCGTCGAGGTCTAAACGGATCTTCATGCATGGTTGGTGTAAAGTATTGAAGTTATATCACCATACAAGATAGGATTGCTCTTAGCCATGTACGATACGCTCAAATTAATCAGATGTATGTCACAAGAGCTATCATTTAAAGACGGCCCGACTCCTTGTATGCTATGATGTTTAAACAATGAACAGAGATGGAGTTACATGTGATAGGCGTGTAAAAGATATGGGCTTTGATATTAGGACGACGTGTCTGATCGCATTAAATCTAAGGAGATAATACTAAGTGATACTCTCTGAAAAGAGGTCTGACGCCACATACTGTTCTGGCACAGTCAGCAAAAGCGTAAAGATCACCGATAGATGCTGTTATGTAGTTCAAACGGGAAGATGATTTAATTGACACTCGGTTGACGCTGACGCCACCACGGTTATCAATTCGGCCTGATGGATATGAGACCTGGCGATCGTTGGGTTCGTGGGAATAAAGGTCTGTTGTCTGTTTCATTGCATGTTGTTTTCGTTTTGGTTTCCGTTTGCGTTTCTGTTTGGAAGTAGCCAGGATGAGCATGTGCGTTTATGGAGGTCTGGGGATCGTGACGCTCGTTGGGTATTTGGTTGGGGAATGGGTTGAGTTCGCGGGGCGAGGCCCGGTGGTGGAACGCGCGGGCTGGTACCGGACGTTTGGGCGATAGGCCGGTTTGATTAGTACGTCGCCGCGGTCGTACGGACGCGGTTGTACTTGAGGCTGGGATGGCGTGGGTTGATGAACGAGTATGGTAGCAAACCCAGGATGATAGCGGTTTGCGGTTCGCAGGACTGGCGGGGACGTAGTTTTAATTTTGGTAACGTTTCGGGGTCGTTCCGAGGTTTGGGCGGGAATGTTTTGCGGCAGTTTGAGGATTCGGGCCGCCGGCGCTTTTCCGGGGATGGCAGCGCCTGGTCTTTATTCGGTAAAGAAGCGTTTGTTGCCAGAGTGATGAACAAAAGGCACGTAAGGGATGATCTGGCTGTGATTATTCAGTCAGTTGGCAGAAGCTTTCCGGGAGGCAGTTTTGGAATTAACTCGCCGGATCGCACAATGAAATTCGTCACAAACCAAGCTATACAGCAACTCTCAGTGAAAACAAAAGAAGGTTCCCAGTAGTCAGGAACCTTCTGATTTCAGTCTTATTATTTCCAATGTCAAAGGTTGGTTGGCCACAATCCCTTCCTTTAAACTGCAGCAGCGTCTCTATACAGAACGTCACAACAGAAACAAGAATAAACACCACCGACGAAACAACAACCTTAGCCAGAAATAGGAACTTTAGAGCACTTCCATCACTTCAATCATGAGACTGGATTTTTATTTGAAGGTTCGGACCGTCTCCTCTTTTTGTTTCACGCCTTCCGTTCGTTCAAAGTTGGCAATTGTCGGTATTTACCAAGCTCGTAGAAATATAGCTCATTGCGAAATATATCCCACGGTACGTCTTAGAAGTCGTTTTAATCGCCCACCGCTCTGGTAATAATGTGAAATGACAGTCTGTGTCGGTCGAAGAAATATTCCACGGCGTTTCTTATCAATATTTGGCTCTTTTCAGGATCCCCAAAGGTGTGGGAAGACGGTTTAAAGTCCTCAGCTGTGTTTCAAATTTCATCCCGCAACATAATGAAGTGACCCTGGTACACAATTCCTCTCCTACAATCGTGTTCTCCGGTAGATCCTCATTGTGGAATGAAACAGTGGCATCGGCGTGCCGAGCACCATGGAGTGGCACCGACTGAAGGCGTCATTAGATGAGCCAAGAAGTCCTCCATGTTGATATCGTCATGGTTGACGGCCTGAAGACATTGCTGCAGATTGAGCCATAGCGACTTAGGAAGGACAACGACTCCAGGTACCCGTCTCCGGGTTTCAGATGGTAGTTCTGATTGTGGGGATAGTTCCTATCAGGAGCAGTGTACAAATGCATATTTGAATATCCACAGCTGCAGATCCGCAACCCCGCTCACCAAATCCGTCATCATCCTTTGATGGCATTATCAATACCTATGTCACAATCTGGAAAAGGCAAAACCTTGACCGCTGTCGATAATTTTTCGCTTTCGCGTATCCGACGTGTGCTGCGAGTCATCGGTAGGTCACTGATTAACATTACGCATTCATGTCTGTTAGTACGGAGATTAACGTGAAGACGCGCCAATTAACGATGTCGCGCAGGCGGGGTCATTGAAGCACGGCCGGGTTCGTTTTAGAGCGCGCGGGTTATCTCGGTTGGCAGATTAATGGATTAAATAGTTTGAAACGGTTCGTTTGGTTGGGCGTACGTAAAGTGACGGTTGGGGCGGATCGGTTAAATAACGTGGTGGGGACCGGTAGATGGGCGTGGGGACGGTTGATTAAATGGGTTTGGCTGTTCCTGATTGTTTAGGGCGGTCGGGTTCGTTGGGCCGGATAATGGGTCGTTGTTGTTGTTTGTGTTGTTTGACGGACGTCGCGTTGTTGTTTTGAAGCGAGTTCGAAGGTGGCGATGGAACAGGTGAATGGACAGCGTTTGCATGGATGAAACGGTTAGGATGGATGGGGTCTTGGGTGGGACTGAGGGATTTGTTTAAGCTGGCATTTGCCGCGGCGTTGTGGGCGGGGCCATCACATTTGAAGTCACCAGGACTTGATAAGGTCTGGCAGTGACAGTATGGAATGGGGTTAAAATTCTCGATCGCACGGCATGTCCTTATGGACCAAGGCGCTGTGAAATGAACTGAGATGAACGCTTGTTATAAATTGTAAAATCGATTCAGCAATCCAGTGGCGATTACTCCAGTGTGTAGCGACAATACGGTAAAGGTACTTTATTAGTTTCCACGAGGTTTCTTCATAACAGCATATCTTGTTTGAATATAGATAACATTACAAGAGATGCTTATACACAAGACGCTGTACATGGACGTCGTCGATCTTCACAAAATTATCAAAAGGCAAGAGTCAATATATTTAATCCAAAGTCCACAACACTTACTGAAAAGAAGTACTTTTAAAATTATTGCCTAAATCCTTACTTGTTTCCAAGATAATTCGAATGCGTTAAAATAATCCTGTTGATTCAGATAAGAGTAAATTAGCCGCAGCCATTTCCCCACGACAATAATAAAATCCACGAACTATATATTTCCACTAATATGCTATACTTTACAGCGGTGTAATTAATTAACAGGAATTAAAACAAGATAACCCAGTCATATTCTTCATAAGACGTACATTCGTCGGTGCAAATATAATCATATTGATTATGGCATTCAATTACAAAGCGTTAATATGTATGGAATTTACGAAAATTTTACCCACAAGTCTGAAATATTTTGTAGTTCAAACTTCTAATGATTTATATATGCATGGAATATTTATTCTATTACACTATTTGCACCCTGGATGTTCTTGTAATTGTGACAAAATAAACGGAAATGAAATGAAGTTGTTTCTCATTTCTCTTTATAACGTGAAATAGAACAGCAGCGTGTTCTAAAACGTGTGGAAGAAGTATCCACTCTCTGAGACAGATCTATGAAACATGAAATTAGTTAAAATACCATTAATAAGAAATATTAGGTTATGAAAAAGGTTTTTTTATCCGTTTATAAAATAAACACCGCCATTTCTTTAAGCAGGAATTAATTAACGGGTACATTTGGAATGCGTCCCATGGGACCAAAATACAAGAACACACATGGATGTAGTATACTGCATCTCTGTTTACCCTGACTGAGTATGAATAATAAACAGGCCTGAGGGAATATTCTTTTACGCCACTTGTAGATAGGCAATATTCAGCAATATCACGGCGGTGGACACTAAAATGGTGTTCACATCTATGCACAATTCGGGGCTTGACCGGGGCGTAGACGTGAAGCCACCACTCTGAAGCCGGATGCGGATATGCCTTCGGGGTTTGCGTTTCTTCGTGATGGCGTGACACTTTCAGTACTAGGTTTTATCTTAGCTGAATTTTGTGTTGCTGACGTTCTTGTTGGCTTTGTTCAAAGCCGCACTGAACTGCACGTTGTAATAAGTGGCAGTAAAGTTTGTCGCCTCGCTGTCGCGTCGGTTGAGGTTGAGGTTGATAATGCGATATTGGTGGTGTATGTGACGTTTTTTGACATGTTGCTGGGGTTGAGGATGGTTATCTGGATGTTTATGGCGGTTCGTTGGATAGGGATACGGTCGTGAGGTGAGTGTTGGTTCGTTGTGACGAACGTCGGGAATGTTAGGCGTCTGTAGTTGAGAGGTCTGGCGGTATCGGCCGTCAACAGGTGTTTGACCTGGCATGGACTCGGCGCGACGGCGTGCGAGAGATTCCCCGGCGAGATGTCGGCATGATCCCGTGGTTTTAGGTTTGTGCGTTGATACTGTTAAACAGGAGGACGTTATGGACCGTATTGAAGTGAACACATGTCATCGTCGGCATGACGGCAGCAGATCTCACTCGATGAATTCGGACGGGTAACGAAGCGTTCTTGGAGCGCATGACCGACCAGTCAATCAGGGTGGACCTATACTGTTCACTTACGTCACTTTCGCTATTCAAACTAATTCACACTTGGTTCCATTGTGGGCTTGAAACGCAGCGGGATGACGCAAAACGCATGACTTGTGTGCTTAGCTTGCGTAGATATCTTCGTCAGGTGCATGTAAAATACAATTTATAACTATTAACAAAGGATTATGTTGAATGTAAAGGTGATCGTACTTATACAGCTTGTTAACGTAATTGGTGGTGCATCGAATGTACCCTTAAAGGGAAGATACCATTTTTCTCAGTTAAATATACTTTTATAGTTCCATACTTATACACAGAACATCTCATTTACCTCGAATATGAATGACGGTAACAAGGGTTACGCGCTTTTAGCAATATTCACCATTATCACGAAGGACCTTACGAGAAATAGACTTCACAAACTGTATCCATGTAGAGGACTTGAACCCGGGCCTTCAGCGTGACGAGCAAGCGCTTTAACCACTAGGTTACCCCTCCTAATCATCTCGAACTTCTAATGACGCGAAATACGTCTAGCTACAATAGACGTCAAGCTCATATAGACGTCAAGCTTCATACAAACATCAAAGGTACATGCCGTGGCTTCATGCGAAGCGTCAAGGTACATACAGACGTCAAGCTTTGAATAGACGTCAAGAAATCCATGTAGACGTCAGAAACTCTAAACGTCAAGCTAATGGACGTTAATCTTTGAATCAGACGTCAAGCTTCATATAGGCCTGCAAACTACATATACGACGTCAGAAAACCACAACCAGACCGTCACATCGCATCAGGCTTGAAAGCTTCAATAGACGTCTGCACCATATATACGTCAGAAGCTTCATACAAACGTCAAAGGTACATACAGACGTCAAGCTTCGCGTAAACGTCAAGAAGCCACAACCAGACGTCATCACGTAGCAGACGTCAAAGCTTCAGACAGGCGTCGAAGCTCCATATAGACGATCAAACTACCTGAACGACCGATGCGTATATGAATACGACCCGATGCAGTATGGGCTGTGGAATTGTTTTCGGTCGTATAAAGTTGGATGTGTTAGCACAGGCGCAGAAGATTGGTCGCACTTTGAATGATGGCGTACGGTCGTTTTACAATCTTATCAATTTAAAATCCTATTATATAGCATACAGTATCGCACGCCAAAACAACTTAACACATAATTTTCCTCGGAACACAATCGAACCGTATGTATTGAATGGCGGCCTCATGGTGTGTCAATACGATGTAAGGGACGAGCTGGCGGCTCTTGAAAGGTGCACATAGTGTGTT
Source organism: Haliotis rubra (assembly GCF_003918875.1). Lineage (NCBI taxonomy): Eukaryota > Metazoa > Mollusca > Gastropoda > Lepetellida > Haliotidae > Haliotis > Haliotis rubra. The sequence continues at coordinate 13,158 of NW_025765923.1, forward strand.
GTAAAGAATAGGGTTTAAAATCGTATTTAAGATTATTTCACGGATGGCTGGAACGTGTCGCGTGTTCAAATTGTTTTATTATTGTTTGTGGAAGTGTTCTTGCTCGGCTGTCCGGGACACCGTACAAACTCTCGGTCGTCCGGGACGCACTCGACGCCGTCTAGGCTCCGGTCGTCGGGACGTGTTGCTCTCCGGCTATCGGGACTTTAGGCGCCATCTAAAGCTCTCCTGTCGTCGGGACGCATAAACCATCTAGAAATGCCGGTGGATGCCTCGACTGTCTTGCTCTCCGGTCGTCGGGATCTTGGCTTCTCGGTCGTCGGGACGATGCTTGGCTCTCGATGGGACTTTCGACGCCGTGGCTGTCGGTCGTCAGAGTCAGGAACCTCAACGATCTAGGCTTTCGAACAGTCACGCCTCGGTTCCGTCTTAGCTCCGGCTATCAGGACACCCGACACCATCACTCTCTAGAGTTATTTTGCATCTTCGAGAATGCCGATCAGAAACAATTAATGAAGTGGAGCACCGTTGTCTCGATATTCATGGGACCAAAATACCGAGTTATCCGAACCAGGACATCCGACCCCGAGTGCATATCATCACATAGCACTATGAAAGAAAACAAAACAAAAGTAAGAAACTTATCTATATATTTCGTGGATTTACAAGAAACCCTCATTGGATTCTCAGTATGTTTCATTCAGAAACTATAATCCTAGTGTTTCGTCGTAACAATGAAGTAACTTCCTAAATAAATCCTTCTTTATTAATCCTAATTAAATAACAAACAAACGACACAAAAGGATTTTACCAGGACCAGATACTATATCAAGGAACAACCATGTCAGTTATCAAGTTCAACCACAACAGAAGGGCTCGTATATATATAATTAATACGGTAAAACTAAAATCTTTTAGCAGCTCTATAAACTTTCATAAGTGTGATGTAGTTATGGAAGTATGGACTAATAATAAAATCAAGAAATACCTGAAACGTTGAAAACATCACCAGGGCTCACATAATTATTTGATACACAACACCGACATTATGACGACGGTGTTCCTGAAATCGAGAGAGATGGTTTGAAGACACGATTGATTTCAAACCTGAATAAAACATTCAAATAAGTAATTAACTGCCAAGTTTATGAGCTCAAACAAACATGTGAAGTGTACATTTTTACACACACAAACATTTGAAATATTTGGAGTATCTGAAACGATCTCGTCGGTTTTGAAATGTATGGACTCTCTAGAAAACATTCAGTGTCACAGTTAAGTCCAGTGGACACATTAAACATTACGCTGCATTCTTTTTTAGTATACCAGCTATTTGACAACATCATAAATGGAGGCTTCCTTTATTACACCCACATTTGGAGAATCAAAACAAACCCTTCACTTCAGTCAGTGATAGTGAAATCTATCATTAGTTGTTTTACGATCAACATTTTTATGATATTAAATGCAATATTTAATCCTGTATTCACAAAGGCTATTTTGACATTTAGATAGTTAGTTTTCAGACATAAATTATGTAATATCTTGCTAATATTTACTGTATCCATTCTGGTAGATATTTAATATAAGATTAACATACCTCTCGATACGTATGGCTGAAAATATTGCCGATGTAGGCGATTAAATTTGAACTCATTCACTTGACTGGAGAAAGAGATAAAAAAATTAAAAACTCCTATGTATGTAACGTTTTGCTTTCAAACACTGAATTTGCAAAATGTTATGATATATTAAGAGTGAGTGATGAGTTTAATTTTACGCTATAACAATATTCAGCTATATGGCGGCGATCTGTAAATAATCGAGTCAGACCAGACGGAGATCCGGTGATCAACCAACATGAGGCATCGATCTGTTTGGTTGGTCAGTGACGTGTTTTCAACCAGAGTCGGCGAACCTGACCGCGATCCCGTTGGTCGCTATCTTGGAGCCAGGCGTAGTTAAGCTGACATTTGGAATGGGTTGTGCGAGGAGATCGGTATTTATAGGACGTTGTGTGATGGATATTGGTGGTGATGAACAGCGGATGGGTAGCGGAAGGCTGTTAGGCTGGTGGGTTAATGGAGGTCGGTGTGTGTGTTTGGTTGAACTTGTTTAAGGTTGGGTTGATAGTGGATTTGTGGACTTTGAATGACGTGTTATCCGTTGTGCGGAATGCGCAACGGCCCCGGCGTGGGTTTGTGTGCCGGAAGTAAACGGTCTCGTTCTTGTAGGTTCCGGTTCGGGTTTGTACGTGAGATGTCATGTTATATGTTTGTTGGTTCGGTGTGATTAATAAAGGGACTCATCGCGGTTTTAAGTCACGGTAGCACGATGGAAGGTCATTGAGCACGTGATTGATCAGAAATCTTGCTTGTTTGTGAGAGATGCTTAGGGAAGGGCTGTTGTGTGATACCTACCGAAATGGCTTAACGTTCATGACGTCTGTAACCGGTATCACATCATGCGCCGCTGGTGATGCAAAGATGAGATGTGCATTTGTTGCAGGGGAGATAATCTGGTACCTCGCCGATAAAATGAGGCCAGGGCGATGGTGTCTTTTTGTGGGTCATGTAGCGTGGCAATATGACTTTAAGCGCATTGTATGGCAGTCGGCTTTGGCAGCTAAGTGGCATGCAGAACAGATGCGTGCGCGAGTATCTGCCGTTATAACATTCCTGAACATCAGCCGCGTTTCCTTTGCAGTGCTGGGCGCCTGTTGCGACTGATGAGGATAGTTTTTGCGCTCAGTATAAGAAACGATGTTAATTGAACATACAATTATAATATGTCATAAGATATTATTCCGCAGAGTGTTTTCTATTCCTGTCAACTTTGATGTAGTTCTCAAGAAAGATTTGTTCTTGCTTAGATGAATATATATAGAAGACGATTTACATAAGACTGAGCATATTATTGTTAGACTAACATCCAGACTTTAAATTGAGTGAGTGAGTGAGTGAGTGAGTGGTAGGTATAGTTTAAGCGCATAATATTCCAGCTATATGGCAGGCATATTTTAAATAATCGATTGGACCAGACAATCCAGTGATCAGCAGCACGAGCATCGATCTACACCAATTAGGATACGATGACCTGAGTCAGCCAAGTCCAACATGAAACCTGACCACCCAATCCTGTTAGTAGCCTCTTAAGCATAGGTTATCGGGTTACTGAGAATCAATTCTAACCAGGATCCTTCCAAAGGCAATTCTTAAATGAACTTGATAAACATAACGCACCGTGAGTTTAGGACTGCACCGATTCGAACTCACTGTCCGCTACAGCAGAAAGTCAATAACCAACCCTCAGCCATGCTTTGCTTACAGATAAATAAGATATGATAAAAGGCCTAGGGGCGTTCTTCCATTCTCCTGAAAAGCAGGTTTTGAGACTTACACACATCACAGACTTGCTTAGGTTTTCCTGGCTATATTTATGATTAACATGTCCAGACTATACGGATGCCAATAATCCAGTGTTTATAGTAGAGTGACTGGAGTACTGCACACTTTAGCGATTATCCCAAACAAAACCATGGCGCTGGTGGGCAGGAGAAGTTGAAGTTGGGCGGCCAGGAGACCCTAGTGTGTATGAGTTTACGTCCTTTGAACAGTAGGAGTAAGCTGAGTTAAGTTTATGTGAATCGGCAATGTTGCAGCATATGGTGAAAGAAGTTGGTTTTATTAAAGGAAGTACAGAACAAAACAAGCACAGTATCTTGTAAGGATATATTAACAGTCACCTTCCGTGATTACAACTGAAACAAAATGTTCTAAATGTAATAAAAACAAAACATACTCGTGTTCGCCTATTACAGAAGCGCCGGTTAATGAGCAGCGGGGGTATCGTGGCGACGTCATATGTTGCTGGTGGCATTGAAGCCATCTTGCGTAACGCGGTGTGGATTCTGGGCGGTGGAATATGTTTCGTGAACAGAATGGATGTTTGGACCGTGTAAAATGGATCCGGTTTTGCGTCTTGCCAGGACAGTCTTCCGGTTGAGGATGAAGGAGGATCTTGGAAATGGAGACGGAGGCCGCAGCACGGGTCGGAATATGTTTAAAGTGGACCGTGTCGGCAGGTGTTGTTCGGCGGGGCAGCCAGGCCCGCTCGTATGATATGTGATGATTTTCAGGAGTTGCAAAATGTGGTTTGTGAGTTGATGGGTTTAAAGGCAAAGATGGTGTGGCTGGACGTGGAGTATCATGGCTACAAGGTGCGGTTGTTTTGAGAAAGCCTTGTTGGGATCTTTGGTTTCGGACGGACGGACGGACGGACGGACGGACGTTTTGTCAGTGTGTGGGCCGCTGTTAAAATACGTTCATAGATGAGTGGGTTGCGTGGACACTTGGGGGCTATATGATGTTGTGATTGTATCCTGGTTTGCATAAAAACATCAGAATCTCTTATTTTCCCAACATTATATCTTATATCAGGTCTTGGTTTCCCATTACTAGCATGTCAACCACGGGTCCAGCCTGAACAAGGAATGGAGCTGTTATGACATGAATACGTTTAACGGTGTTCCCGAGCTGATTATAAAATGCTAGTCAGGACAATGTTTGAACACGATGTTTGGTTATGCAAATAGTTATAGTACTCGGTCATGTACAGATGACAACCTCTCAGCCAATGAGGGCCGGGCAACTTTCACGGCACACTATGCTGACCCAAAAGATGGCCCGATTACAGTGCCCGACATGCATGGTGGATAAAGTGGAAAACAATGAAAGCAACGGTACTTCATGATTTGCCGTTGTGTTGGCAATGTTTCAGGTAGACTGCAGCATTGCAGGGCTCCCAGAGCCGAAAGAACGTTATAGCGAAACATTTTCAAGCTCATGTAAGAAATCTCTTATTGGTTTTTGTATATATATCATGGGTACCAGTCGAACTGCCCAGCTACAACATGCTCCAGCAAATTTAGTCATTCATTCAAATTTGGTCAAATTTATTTAAAATGATTAAATATCTGCCGTAAAAAGGTCGTGAGTTCCAGCGCAATATATGGCCGAAGCTGTTTTCGCGATAAAATATCGTAAACCATATTTTTTGAAATACAAATTCAAATTTTTATGTTTCCCGATGACTTTATCTTTCACCCAGCAAATTGTATTACGAATTGTCTTATATTCCCCTCTAAATACTTGTCGACGAAAAACTAAATAAAACAACAGGATAGATATCAGTTCAATTATAGAACAAACTACACATCAGTAATAAACACAGAGATTTAGGATATGAATTAAAACTAGGCTTTTAAACCACTAACAACCAAAGCTAGACTACCTTACCTGGGCATTATGAGGAATTGCAGGTATCTCTGCTTCTGCATGTTTTGGAACATTATCACATTTTATACAGTCATATATTTGTACATATTTTTTTCAATAATTTCTGAAATCATGTATTTCGTATTCTCCAGGCATCCAGTCTTTTGTGTCTCTATGTCAGTTCATATACAGGTAATTTGCTGATAATCGAAGCTGAAAATATTTCATTTGAGGGATACTGGGGGAATACAAACTTTATTGTGGAGTAAGTCAAGGTCTCAGACCCAGTAGATCCGGGTTATAATTGAACTGTCTTAAAGGCTGATTATCGGAATCGGATGGTCGAGCTCGTTTACTTGGTTGTCGCGCCTCGTATCCCAGTTCTGTCGATCGATGCTCATACCCGTTGATCACTGGTTCGTCTGGTTCAGACTCGATCATCTACATACGGCCGCCTGCTGGAATGATGCGGTGCGGTTGAAACCCAACAAACCAAGGCAATCAGGCAAACAAACCAGACCAAGATGGGGTTTTGCGCCCCTCTTGTCTCGGCTCTGGCGTACAGAGATCTTGCGCTGGTAGGTGGAGCTGCTGGATGACGCATTGAGGAAACTGACCTTTGGCGTTGGGCGTGGTTGGTTTGTTGCGGTTTGATGGCTTGTGCTTTGGACTTTGGCATTTGGTTTTGGGTAAACGTTTAGCGGTTGGTTTGTGGAATGTGAGTCGTTTGTGTTTGGTTGAGTTGTAGCGTAGGGGATTTGACGTTGATAGGTATTGTCATGGGGAATAAAGTGTGACGCTTTGGGATGCATTTGTCGCTGGACGTTTCGGCCGGTTCGCTGTGTGAGGTTGAGCTTTGACTTTGTGTGTTAGGGTTTGGGTGTGTTGCTCATGGGATTTGGCGATTTGGGTTTTAAAAGTGTTGGAAATGACTGAGTGCGGTTATCAAGGAGCTGGCGCCATATGTATTGGTTGCTAGCGCGACAAATGTAGAATTGTAGCCACACCCGAGCATGGCGGTTTGCTATGGCTGATTTGCATTCGTGACCAGCTCGTGTTGTTCAGGATTAAGAGCCGGGAATGGCGATTTAAGTGACCAGCTCGTGTTCGGGACAGGCCGAATGGCGACAAATTTGAAGGATTTCGTATTTGGTGCGCCGAGACATCAGGACTGCTGTAAACTAGGAACGATAACTCTATTCCTGATTTATTCCAATGAATTGCTTAAGCATCACCGAAGTAATGGTACATTGTATTTGCTGTTTTGATTTTGCTTATTTATTTTAAAATTAAACCTATTCAGTACAACTAAAGAAAGAGTTAAAATGTTAAATGAATTACTGAAAAATATATGAATGACCAAATAGAATTGGGACAAAATATTCCCAGAGAAGTGGAATAATACTTAGTATTGTGAATTAAAGTTGATTAGTTACATAGAGATATAATAACATTGTTATAATTACATTTCTTAAAACTGTTGGAAGCGCATTACAATCCTGGCGAGCCCGCGTCATAAATACACTCAGTTGGCCCAATGAGGCCGTTATGTCAACAAACGCGTGCGTGTATTTGAATCTCCTCGCAAATCAGTCGCATGATTCTTATCAAAAAGAAACTTCATTAGACAGCTCTTCGGTGCGTTCTTGAACTCCAATGCGACGATATATGGTACAAGCGGTTGCAAGCAATAACGCCAATGTACAAACGATTTAAGTAAAAACCAGGATTATTTTATCAGCTTTTGCACTGCAACCATTACGCGCGTTCTGATTGGTTTGTCGTATTTTCGCACATAACAAAGCATCGAGAGACAGGAACGAAAGTCTTCTTAAGAGTTACAGAGAAAGGAGCGAGTAGTGACGAATAGACGATTGCCTGATACCAGATAATGGTGTCTATCAGTTGATTTTGTTGCCAATTTTGTTACAACTTAAAATAACGACATTCCTCTTTCCTGCGTTGCCAAAGTGCATATAACATAATACATTCACGTCCATCGTCCCTGGATTTATAAACCAATCATAAATTGGCATCACTGGCCCGCGACAAAATGCGAACCACCTTTTGCTATATACATCCTCCAGAGTGTTTTTATCCGTGATTTAGATCTTTGTCTTGAGATCTAAGGTACATAACCTTGTCCGAAACTCAAACACCATTACGCCCGCAGGTGTAGGGTTATACAAAACATATCAAGAAAGTAGTAACTGTTTGTTGATGTTCTGAACACCTGGTGTCATCAACGATTCTCAGTGATCTATTCATTCAATTTTCACAGATATTTATCGCACCACACAAATCAATTTATTACAGGATAGTCAATACTGGGCGTTCTTTTGTGCTCTGGCGTTCTACATTAATTGTAATTTTATCAAAATTTAATGCGGTAAATGTTACGCTGGTAACTTCAGTGATTTCTCCTCCTATTACGCCATACCGTGGAACAAGCGCCTTTTCTATGCACAGGCCGGTAAAATCTGTAACGGGATTACAATTTACCGGGCGTATGGTAGACCTGGCGGTATTTTTATATATTGCTTACGTATTAGTAATGAAGCCATACCTAACAAAGTCGGTTTCGTTATTCAGGAATTGTGGAAGGCAAATGCCGGGGCAAAGGCGGTCCGGCACTGCTGGACTGGGCGGGTTGCCAGTTAACGCTGACGGCCTAAGGTTAATCGGGTTTTGTTGTGGTTTTCTGCTCCACTGCAAGCGTATAAATTGGATCTTTGGTTATTCAGAGATCTTAAAATCGGCTAATCGGCGCGGGAATTTTATTTGGAAAAATGGAAACAGGTGGAATGTGGGAAGAATCCTTGGGATAGTTTGACTCTCCGCCTTTGATAATGAAATATCGCCTGTTGGCGCGGTACCGAAAGCATCTCCTGGAGAATGTGGTCTCGTACGTCACCTATCGCGGCGGGAGGCTCAAAGTTAATGATTGCATATCGGACCCGAGATGCGGCTGTTCACTTCACAAAATTTGATAAGGCGGGTACCAAAATGATACGGACGTAGGAAGATGTTCTCCACGCGGGTTGATTATGAGCGCATTTGGGCGTGATAGGCTGGTTCAGCGATTTGGTTTGGGGTTCAAAACCGATTTCTTTGGGCAAGAGTGTTTAGAAATCAGGATGCAGAGATAAGCTGCATCGCTTTGAACGTTCGGCTTTTGTTGAATAGGTTATTTGCAAGTAAAAGTAACGAGGGAGAAATTTTGCACTACCTGGATGATTTTTTCTATTTGGAGGCAGAAGAGGTACATACGACTGTTCAAATGTTTTAGAAGCTTTTAGAAGTGTGAACATACCTGAATATCCCAATTGCCTGAAAGAAAACGTTCTACTGCGTGTACATCCATCACGTTTTGGGGTTTACAACTGAACCCACTGAAAACCAATGGCACAATATCTATTCCACAAGAGAAGGATACAATAAGCAAAAACCTCTTCTTCACCGACATATTGGGGAGGAAAAGAAAAGTTAGAGATTGTTGAAATGCAGTCACTAATAGGACTATAGAATTTCGTCATGAGCAGTTTAATTGGCAGGAGGCTTATCAGTTATGCGGGTCTGACAAACATCACCATATTCGCGTACCGAAAAAAAGAGAGGATATATTCGGTAGCCGAAATACTTTTGTAGACAACCACAATGGGTACAACTCTGTTTCTCCGATGCGGCACTGGGAATTGGCGAACACTTGGGTTTTGTACTGTTAGCGCAGGAGTATCGGTTTTTGGGATAATAGCACGGCAAAAATGGCCTTTTGGACAGTGAGCCAAATGAATGGCATACTGGCCGGTTCTCGATGAATGCCAACATTTCTGGAACTCTTCCTCTATATATGTCTTTGCGGCTCTTAAGAGCAAGCTGAAGAATAAGAAAGAATACTACTTCTCGGACAATCCATCTGTTGTAGCTATCATAAACAAGTTCCACATCTCTCGATCTCCCTTGAATTGCTGCTCATTGTTTCAAAATCCTAAGGTGATCATGTTGGTCTAAATCTGAAATGAAGCAAGAAGTATGGCTTAAGGGCAGAAAAGAACATTATATCAGATTCATTGGTAATTTAAATTTAGTCTTTTGCCCTTAGTTCCTATATCTCTCTAGAACGATCCACTATAAACAGACCTCCTAGAATTATCCACACGAATACCCATCGTCTGTCCCAGCAATCCAGTATCTAGAAATACCAACATAATACAAGCGGCGTGTCAAGGAGTTTCAATCTTTCTGCTTGACCAATACAGATGTCAATAATAATATGATCAAATTATAGTCATGTCGGTCGGTACACCTACCTCTCATTCAGTCTTGAAGTCATCCGTGCATTGCACAACATCTGTTAGCAGACGCACAAACTCAAATTATATCAGGATACCCGACAAAGGTCATGCATCCTGAAATGATGCATTCTATCTGAAACAGATCCCGTGTAGGATACACGGCTCTTACTTACCATGCAGATTTTTACCAAGAATGTTGGAGCGTTGCAGCAAATGCAGCTACACAACATGCAAGAAACAAGTCTTTTCACTGCAAAACTGCGTTATCATGTTGTGTTTTCTTTACGAATTAGCAGAATTATTCTTGGTTGTCATAGTGAATCTCTGTTTTCCGGACATTTTTTGGTTTATCCTCACCTCAGTTTCATTAAAGAGATTCGATGCTCTAAAATGAATCAGCGGGAGGGTACAGCTCTTCTTGTCTTGGGCTTGGATAGGAGTCTGTCTTGACGTCGTTGGTGATGGAAGCGGTTGTCGATAAAGGTCGAAGGGAGGCCAAGGTACTTATCGGCGCTGTGGTGAGACCTGTCGCGGTCACGGTTTGGCGCGGTATTGGCGGCGGTCAGGTTTGCTGATATAGAGCTCAGGTTTGCAAGTCGCGGCACGGGCGGGGCGTGGGTCGCGGCTGCCCATCGTGGTGCCGCAAGTGCTATCAGGCGGGTGGGACGGATGGGCGTCGCTGGCGATTATATCCGGATGGGTAGATTGAGTGGCTCCGCCGTTCGTTGCTGTCATCCCGATACAAATCTGAATGAACGTATTAAGCGTTAATGTTTTCTTTCGGTATGTATCTGGGCAAGGTCTGCTGAAATCGGGATAACGGGATCTTCATGTATCTGTTGGGCATGGGGCGCGGTAGGAATCCGTTGAGACGCGGTCTGGGGCTACCGGAATGGACATGGCTGAACGAAGCGTGGACTGGAAATTGCCGCACGTGCGTGATGATCGAGCGCCGTCTGCAGCGCTGCAAAACCGTATAATGCTGATCGCCGCGCATGTTAGACAGCAAGAGAATACAACTGGTAATGTGAATTACTGAAGGTATGGCACATGTATTACAAATTTGTTACCAAACTGGCATTGATCTTGTCACCAGAAATCTTTTACATGAAGTGGCGCGGGCTCAGACGTTGGTGGCTGTAGAAAAAAAAATGTCGTTAATAGTGCTGGTGTGATTTGCTATGGGAGGTAAAGATCATATCGCATTAGAACTGCTTTAAAGATCAGGTCTGTACTTCAAGGATTTAGCATTCACTATCAAGAAATTGGCAGGGACATATTCGTTAATTCTCTCTAAGGGGCTTGAACTCTTTCCACCGCGAGATCTCGAGCTGTAAAAGGTTTGTTTTAATTTGGGGGGCAAATTTAAAGGTAGAAATTTGGTGGCGGATTTTGGTGGTTTTGCTTTGCTGTGCTATCACTCTAAAGTTTACCTGACAGAGGTGAATCCAGCTAGGTTCCACATTGCTGGTAATAATCATTGGTGACGGCGGATTTTTAGGTGGTTTTGCTGCTAATGCCTATCACTCTCAAGTTACCCTTGGAGTGAACCCGGCTGGAGTTTCGAAGGCATATATATCCCGTTAACAATGTACTTTCAGTTCTCTCGGCAGTGACCCATAAATTATATTATGAGTACTGTGTTAAAATGCTTACCTCTCTTGAATTTACAATAGAGGCTGCAGAATCAGAAGAACTCTATGCCTTCAGGGCGGCGTTTAGCATATACCAGATTATATACCACTATCACCTGCCACTATAATTCAACCTTCTAATTGCTTAATAAACTGGCTGCGCCATATCCTCCCAATTACGTTTTGTTATCCTTTCCTTCTAATGCTTATGGGATGTTAATATTATAGTATTTGAACTGGATTTCATTATCAGAATAATGTAACAACACGATTGTTCATAGATGATACATATACCTTTACATAATGGTTTTGTTGTCATGCAATTGCTACTTGCTTAAACGAGGTTTGCAAAAGGTGTAAAAAGTTACCTATCATCTTTCATTTCTGAGTTTAACCCATAATCAATTCACTATTTGCAATGTATGACTTTACATACAAATGCAAATTAGCTCGGCTCTGAACGTGTGCGTTCCAAGTTACAGGAAATTTTTCATGACCATCGACTGGACTTCAAAAGCAGGCTGTGTATCAGAAAAGCAAGATTTATGGATATCAAGCTGCTTTGTTGTGAAAACACACGACGTTTCGGAGTGTATGCTACTCCTTCATCATTCGAAGCGTCGTGTTATTCACAGTAAAGAGTTGATCCATAAATCTTGGCACTTTCATGCGTTCCGCCTAGTCATTCAGAAATTTGAGAACATATATGGTTTTCAGGCGTAGGTCGTAAATGTTTCTCGGATCTTAAGGGCCGCTGACTTTTGGTTTGTTGTTTTTATGCATTGCATATGAAGATTTGTGGTTGGTCTTACATGCTGAGACGCCAAATTTATTCTTCAAAACTTGTTGTTAATTAATGCCGAGCAATTAAAGTTGGTAAAAGTCATGTGTCTTCCTCTCAGCCGCCAGCAGAGCCACAGACGGAGTTTGCATCGACTCTGTCCGCCAGGCGCGGTGACGTCGTAGCGGACGGACCGGTTGGTTTATTGTAGAAGAGTATTGGCGGCTCATCGTTTTGATGGTTTTTAGTCGACATCAGCGACTGACGTGCCCGGTGGGTGGCATGGGTAGTTGTCTGGGGTCGGTGGTGCGTGCATTAGCAGTTTTTTGAGACCCGCGGTTCCTGGGTGGCACCAAAGGAGTTGTGTTTGTTGCGGTGGCGTGGAAGCCTGAGAGCGATCCTGTCTTTGGCATTGGTTTCGGTCGTGGGGTTGAAAAGAGGAGTCGGGGCGTGCTTTGCTGATAATTCTGGTAAGAATGCGTATGAGTTGACCCGATAGCCAAAAGTTTTCTGCTTGTGAGCCGCAACTTGCCGACATAACGATTTCTTCCTCGAGTGAGTTTATTGGTCGAAGTAACAAATAATATTATGGTGAAATAGTATATTGACACCACCTCGCTTTGCCACGAGAGAAAATTGTTATGTTGTACGCTATGTCGTACAAAATCCTGTTATTGCATCAATAGAAAATACATATTTTACTACCAGTAGAAAGTAGTTTTGAATTTTGTGGCTTTTCGGTGAAAACAAACCTAAATACCATTTACATCCTATAGACTGGCGGATGTTCCCGACATACATACATTTTAAAAATAGCAAAATCTGTTGAATTAATGAGATTATAGTTTGTTTTCATCAAGTTGATTAGAGAAATCCAGAGCTACTCATGAAAGATTAAATATGTATTGGGAGAATCATAATAGGCGGATTTTTTGCATGAGCTGGCTATGAAAACATAACTGATTTCTTCCACGGAAAGCGAGAATTAGGGAGTCGAAGTCCTGTCTATGACAAATTCCTTCTACATTCCCATGGTAGTTGTCCATCACCAGTAATGTAGATACTAGTTAATAATACATAAATCCTTATATTTGGTCTTATAATCCCTAATTGGATTTATTACTCATACTTGTATGCATTTTGAAACTAAATAAAAAGCCCAGACAATCTGCTGATACTTATAGTGAATTTATAACAGAACTGTAATATCACAGAACATTTGATAGCTTTTGCCAATGTGAATCATAATTCGCACAATACACCCTAGAAACATGTTATCTGTCTCATTACACTTCACGGCAAAAACAATGACTTCTGTGAATGATACTGACAAATGAATAAAACAAAAAATACAACATAAATAAAATTAAAACAGATTCAAAATTTTCGGAACAATATCAGGCCATTACATTCCGAGAATGTCTTTATCCCATCAATATCGACAAGCATTTTAAAATGATGTATGCTTTGCTCGAGTTTAATATACGAAAAATTGAATAAAATCTTTTTCAGGTATTGGTACTTGCAAATCTCATTGATTACACCCAAGATACTTTACCACAACTAACTAGTGATTGCATAATGTCCGCCTTTCTTTAAAAGCTCAGTAATTTGGTGTGGCCAGTAATTTGGCAATCAGTCAATGCTTATTGCCGGTTAATCCTTTGAAAGAAGGACGTTATTTTACGCAGGCACTGACAATTGACAGAGTGTATTCCAGTATAGATTTCAGTAAATCTACATGCATAAAGTCACTACCTTTTGACTATTCCGCTGTGTAAGATAAGCGTAATTAATCAACTCAGCGTGTTATCTCCGGTTAATCCTTTGATCGATGTTTATAATGTTGGAATATTTACTTGAGACACAAAGAGAAATGCCAAAATGGGAACGCTTGTCCTGGATGATGATCTATGTTACCACCGCTAATTACTCTGTTATGAAGTTCATTTGGCAGGCCATTCAAGTGAATGATGACAAATAACGTAATGGCGGGTTATACCACCTAACACTGGGTTACAACAAGGGAGTATTAATTGCTTGTGCATTGCGAAAACTTATGGGCCGACACCTGCCTTTGAGGAAGATACAAGGCAGATTTTTGCGTGACGTTGGAATTGTCGAGTGGAATGGGGATCAGTTTGGATCGATTAGTATGCAGAGTAAGGATTTTTGGCTGATCTTCAATCGATTTTGGGGCCGGGATCGTCTGTGAGAAGCAAGGTTGTGGAGTCGGAGCTACTTGTTGAGGCGGGGACGATGACGTTGGGCGTTGAGTGCATCGCGACTTTAATTTGCTGCAGCGGTGCATTGCGTTTTTCGAAGGTTTGGCGCAATGACCTGTAAACAGGATGAATTTAGCTTCAAGGAATTATTGTAGATTATGGTTGGCATTATGGTTATGCGAAGATGTTCCTCATATGACGATATTTTGAATGCGCTCACGGTTACGGTTTGGAATTTCCTGTTCGCCGGGTTGGTGTACTGCACTGCTATCGCAAAAGGTCGGTTAAAGATGGAATTGAAGGTCGAAGTAGAATGGGTTTTAGTTCCACGAGGTTTCTGTTTTGCGGTATGCCATTTATTGAAATTTATGTATTTGGCACCCTAGGGTTTTATATGACCTTTAACAAGGTAAATGCTGAATTGGTGAACACTACTATTGAGATTGTGTTCATTTTTGGGTGCATTGCTGCAAAATGTTGACTGGGCTTTTATTATCCCAAGTAAGCATATCGATAATGTATGCTGTTGCTCACTGAGTCAGACTCGGATCATTTTATGGAGGCTGAGAGGTCTGGCGATAGCTTGGAATCGGTTTCTGAGTGGGGCGTTAAACAAACAAACAAAATGCAACTATTACTTTAAAAACCTCCGGTGACATCATATAGTTCCACTCCCCAGGATGTCCGAATATCACTTTCAGCATAGTATTGGTAATCCTATGGATTAAAATCCCATTCTTCATATAAGACAAATTTTATGATATTTCAAGTAAACATCCATCGTTAGAGATTTAGATCATTACATTTGAGCTGAAATCAACTTATAATCCAACTTTATACAAGAATTCATCATGCGTCGTTATGTCGAATGTGTAGCCTGCTTGCCTCCGCATACCAATAATAAGTGAACTTGAAGACAACAATATATAAGAGAATGTCGTTCTCACCGTTAATGTGCAGGTATTGTACGACTGTTTCCTTAGCATCATGGGAAATATGTTTGAAAACATAGAATTGCTGATAAATGTTCTTTTCTTTTCGTTTTTTTCAGTCATTTGCATAAACATTTCGTCGGGATCTTGGGCATGTACTAACAGGTACCAAAGGTGCATTTTACGCGCATAGCGAATCACACAGTGTTTTCGAACTTTGCATACGGTTAAAATACGGTTATGAAACCAATGATGTTGGAACATTTTTAGCGCTATAAGTTATGTGATCTTTACATAACATAGTAAACCACAGTGTATCCACTATCGATACTAGAGTAAGTTTAGCATGTAACATTTACATACTATAGTCAAACCTAGTCCATCCACTATCGATACTAAAGTAAGTCTGGCATTTGATCCTTATGGATTTTAGTCAAACCTAATCTATCCACTATCGATACCTAAAAGTAAGTCTGACATTCAACCTAAAACACTTTAGTCAAGCCCTGAATCCATCCACCTGTCGACACTAGAGTAAGCCTGGCATGTAAATTCGTCAATGACAGCCTATCCATCAGTTGATGTGTTGTGTCTGTGTTGTGGTGTGGTCTGGAGTGATGCTGTGTGATATATTTGGTGTGGATTGGTGTGATGTGTTGTGGTTTCATTGTGGTGTGGAGTGCATTGTGGTGTGATTACGCGTTGTGGTGTGGAGTGCGTTGTGGTGTGAGGTGCATTGTGGTGTGGAGTGCATTGAGATGTGGGAGTGCGTGTGGTGTGGAGTGCGTTGCGGTGTGGAGTGCGTTGCGGTATGGAGCCCATTGTGTTGTGGTTTCGTTCTGGTGTGGAGTGCGTTGCATTGTGGGTGCGTTGTGGTGTGTGGAGGCGCTGCGGTGTGGAGTGCGTTGAGGTGTGGAGTGCGCTGCGGTGTGGAGCAATGCTGAGGTGTGGAGTGCGATGCGGTGTGGAGTGTTTGTGATTGTGGAGTGCATTTGTGGTGTGGAGTGCGCTGGTGGTGTGGAGGCAAGTTGTGTTGTGGTGCGGGAGTGCGTTGCACTCTTAGGTGTGCGGAGCAGTGCGCAGTGGTGTGGATGCGTTGCGGGTGTGAGTGCGTTTGCGGTGTGGAGTTGGCGTTGTGTTGTGGGGCGCGTAGTGGTGTGAGTGCGTTGTGGGTGTGGAGTGCGTTTTGTGGAGTGCGTTGCGGTGTGAAGTTGTGCGTTGTGTTGTGGTTTCGTTGCGGTGTTGAGTGCGTTGCAACTCTGCGGTGTGAGCGGATTGCGTTGTGGTGTGGAGTGCGTAGTGGTGTGGAGTGCTTTGCGGTGTGGAAAGTGCGTTGTGTTGTGGTTTCGTTGCGGTGTGGAGTGTTGTGGTGTGTGGTGGTTCACACCCACCCACAAACATCCAAAATGAACAAGAATAGTTGTTTTATATGATCTTATATTTCCACCTTCATTTGTGTAATTCCTCAAGACATTTTACCACAGAGTACAAACAACACATCTACACGTCGCACTTTAACCCGTACACACAAGTTTACCCAGTCATACATGTATACGACAGCTCGCAAAGTTTATTTCACAAATACCTCAGATGCACAAAAGCCGTTCAGGAGTCCGGATATGTTTTCCTTTGTTATCCATTCATTTCACCTCCCGGTAGCCAAGATATGACAGACAGATATTGTTTACTAAAGTGTCACGTGAACGATTACATGAAATAAAATACTGTGCTGTATTGCTGCACAGACAGGCAACTCGTAGAGCTGTTGATGTGACATACAGGTGAGTAGAAACATTTTGCTTTGATCCGTTGTTTGTATGTAATGAGTTGATTAACACACGTGTATTGACCTTAGATTCTCTATGTGATATTCTCCTGTTAATATTCGATAACTTAGATACTACATGGTGATGAGCAAACGTCGTTGCCTGTAATGTCCATGAACTCTACAAAATCCTATTCAGTTGAACAGTTATGCTACATACGCAACATGCGTCCTGAAGACTGTATTCCTGTCGTTCTATTCTGAAATAGAACGTTTGTTTGTTGGACGCCACAGTCAGCAATATTCCAACTATACTAGGCATTATAAAGAAACTGTGCATACAAAATTTTAATCTAATTTTATCAAACCTATGATGTAGAAACATAAGGGTTGAAACTCAGAGATTATTGACATGTATCCAAAATGCATGCACGTGCCACGTTCCGTGACGTCAGTGGGTTCGTCCTTGAGACGTGCAATACGTTGTTGCACGTGCATTCCGGGAAAGAGAAACAGAGCAAATGAATGCCACAATACTGTCACTTTGGAAAGCTCAACCCCCTGCCCTTGCGATCGTTAAAAATTAAACGGCTATTGAAAACGCATAGCATGCCAAGGCTCACGTCTGCACAACGTCATGGAGGCCATTGGGATGGTCCGTGGGCGAATGTCTCAACGACAAGTGGCGGTTGCACATTTCCAAGGCCACTGGAAAACCATTTCTGCACTGGTGAGACGCTACCAGAACACAAATGACGTCATCGATCGGCCACGTTCTGACGTCCACGTAACAACGCCAAGACTGGACAGATGGATAAGGGTGACCCATCTTCGCCATTATAGGTTTCCGTGACTGCAGTGATGACTGCCCGAACCATCCCAGGACTTCGCCGTATCCATCCCAACACAGTTCGACAACGTTTACGTCATCACGGGATCAGACCACGCCGTCCCGCCATACGGCCTATCCTGACACAACGTCATCGACAAGCTCGCCGAATGTGGTGCCGAAATCATGTCCGCAGACCCTTGTTTTGGTGGAGAAATGTTGTTTTTACAGATGAGTCCAGGTTTCACATTTCCATAGTGATGGACGTCAACGTGCCTATAGACGCGGGAGAACGTTATGCAACGGGCCTGTGTCTTGAGAGAGGAATCGCTTTGGTAGTGGTTCCGTGATGATTTGGGGTGGAATAAACAGCACGCCAAAGAATATAAACGGTGATTGTTCAGGGCAACTTTAACTGCGGGTGGGCTACAGGGATCGAAGATTCTTCGACCTGTGGCAATTCCTTTCTGCAACGTCATGGCCCTGGGTTACCATGTCCAACAGGACAATGCCCGCCCTTTTTTATACGGCAAGGGTTGCTATGGATTTCTTGCAATACTCTGCAAACGTTGACTTACTCCTCTCGGCATGCAAATTCACCGGATCTCTCCCCGATAGAGCATGTTTGGGACGAGATGGATCGATCGTCTACTGCGCCTTCCTCATCCGCCAGATAACATCCTGACCTTGCAACTGAACTTTAGAGAATCTGGCGTGACATCCCACAAGCCTTCCTTGCACGTTCAAGGCTCCATGCGTCGTCGATGCACTGCTGTTCTCTCAGCAATGCCGATGGTGGACATACCCGTTATTGAGCTTGCTGACATGGTCGTTTGAACCCTGTCCCGCTTGTGGACTCGTGACGTCATTGCAGATTGACTTTTCAACTGCAATTCTCCCGACTTGTTATGGTCTCATGATCCCCTCCATTAAAAGTTTATTTGTACCTTTGACATTGTTATCGTACTTATCAACTGGGATAATATTTTGACAATGCACAGTTTCTTTATAAAGGGCTAGTATATATGGCAGCGTCTGCATTATTGATGACA
The DNA here is from genome assembly GCF_003918875.1 of Haliotis rubra. Classification (NCBI taxonomy): domain Eukaryota; kingdom Metazoa; phylum Mollusca; class Gastropoda; order Lepetellida; family Haliotidae; genus Haliotis; species Haliotis rubra. The sequence continues at coordinate 31,947 of NW_025765923.1, forward strand.
TGTGTCCACCAAGCATGTGTTACTGAAGACCAACTATAACTCCAGATCATCACGTGGTCTCTGTATTTCATGAAAACCTCTACCTAATTGTCTTTTACAAAAAATCCAGCCTCGATCGGATATGAATTTTCAAAACCTCAGGTCCGTGTCAACAACATTAGAGGCGATTGTAGCTCTGCGCCTCAGCTATTATCTCAGCAAGAATGGACTACTTGAACCTTTTTAAGACTGCATATTCAAAGTCTCCACAGCAAAGAGACAGCACGTCAGAGTTCGTAATGACATCCTGTAATCTCTGGCTCGATCTATCCGCGGCATTTCATGCAGATGATGTTCAAGAGAATGGAATCAGAGTAGGAATCACCGGTACTAATATCTCGAGGATTAAGTCCTATTTCTCTGAACAGCACATTACCTTGGGGTCAGTGAACACCCTCCCTGTTGGAGTGCCTCACGTTTCAGTACTGGGTCCTCTCCTCTTTAGCATTCACATCTTGCTAGTCGGACATTGCCTCTATGCCGACGATAACCAGCCTATCAATTGAATCCAATACCACACACAGTGGTGTCCAACAATTTTAGCCGAGGTTATGGCATGGATGCAAATCTCGGACGGCAGCTTCAAAGTCACATCATCACCTACTTGTGATGATTGTGTCATTAATGCCAGAAATGTTGGAATAACAGTTCAGAGTAACACGTCTACGGAGCAGCACGTCATTCAAAAATCAAAGCTTTTTTCCAAATTCACAATTTCAGTCGAAGACGGTATTCTTTTCAACACAGAAACAGTCAAGCTTTATTGCAAATTCTTGTTACACAAACGATTAGACTATTGTAATGCTCTCTGTTTCAATATCCCATCATCTCTACTATCTAAACTTAAGAGAATTTATTCTACTTGATCTCCACGCTTCTGACCTAACGTATCTTCAACCCTGCAATCCTTCCACTGGTTTACCTTAATTCAAACAGAGCTTTCTTCTCCAACAACTCCCCCCACCCCTGGAACAATCTTCCACCCATTTCTTGGATCCAAAACGGCAACAACAAACAAACTTCAAATCAGCTCTATATCCATATATAGACGTATCTCTATCTTCTTCTTTCCGAAACCCTCCCCGACTTGTGCCTCATTTTTGCCTTTACAACATGTTTTCAACTTTGTAGCACCACTTGAAGCCCCTTACTGGTGGATTTCAGGCGCTATAGAAAGACGAAGTGTTATGGTTTGTTACTCTGAAACAAATGGACCGGGATAATGTCTGATATGCCAGGAAAAACACACAGAAATTTAACATAAAGAAATCGACGACGTCCCTTCTACAGAGATGATTGATTAATTAAGAGAAAGGTAGAAACAACAGCCTCACAAGGGTTAAAAAATTTAGGTCGTCCCCCGGTCTGGAGTCCTTTGCATGACTTCAGTGTGCGAAGCTGAAATCTGGGATCAATCTTTTGTGATATTGCTTGTGCAATCTTATATATAGCCTTAAACTTCTTACACGTCAAATTGTCAACTGAAAGCTCATATCCAGGTTTCAGTTGTGGAAGCAAAATATTCACAACTATAAGTTGGCGTTTGTGTCGAGGGTAATACGGTCTCATGTAACGTATGTACTTCTTTGTAGAAGTGTTACCCGAGCCAGTAGAGGGAGAAGTGTACAACGTGCATTTATCTTACCGCCATGTTAAATGTACAAAATATCAATTTATTTTTACTTTGAACATCGATAAGCTCGCTAATGACTAGCTGACATGTAAAGAAAAATGGCGTCTGCCTCTCGACTGATGTTTAAAATCAGTGAAACATATTCTGACAAGCTTAAAACTGCTATAAAAATTGGTTAATTGCGTTTTAAGTTGTGTTGTGCAACACTGCAATGTATACAACAGTTGAAATAAAGCAGTGAAAGTCGGTAAAATAAATATGCAAATATTTGAACTCAAAAACAGCTTAATCAAACGGTTTTCCCTAAACCCGTGCAGTACATGCGTCATATAATGACGTCTTACGATTGGTTAGCGATACAGCTTCTCGCGGAGAGTTTGGCGGTTACCGTGACAGTGGGTTATATCTCTCCAGTTGTCACCCTCCTAGGAGGGGTGACACGAAACTCAGCTAAAGCGTCATTGACCAATGAAGGTAAGATAATGTGTGTTGTAGCTGACACTATTTTCGAAAGGTGAGGCAAATATGAACAATATGCGTAGAACAATCGTGTAGTAAAAGTATATACACTGGGGTAATGAGATCACTTTTGCCAAACGCGTCTGTAAAGCTTTATTTCATAGATAAAGCCTTTATCAAGGCCCCGATCTCTTCCCCAGTGTATATACAGTGAGACCTCGGATATCCGGACACACATTTGTTTCTACGCAGAATCGTCCGATAATTGAATATCTCGATATCTGGATTTTTGGTTTTCATATACACCTCAAGAAAAATCCAAAGTGTTTATGATCATCAAAGCTTTTATTGTACATGTATAGTCATTAAAAACAGCATCACAACATAACAATCATACCTTTACAATTATTTAGTTTTGAAAAAGTCTTTCTTCATTGAGGACTGCTTACAATGGGGTGCCGCTATTTTGGCAACACGACACGACAACATTTTGTCCAGGTTTTCACTCGCCCGCCAATGTTCTCAAAGTAGCTGACCAGGCGTCAGTAATATTTCTTTGGCCTGCAAACGAGCAGGAAGTGGGGTTGTCTGATCATCCATGTCACCGCTGCTTTCTTCTTCAGCATCTTCTTTATTGGTAACCATGTCGATAATTGAAGCATCTGACAATTGAATCGATGGGCCCTAACCACACAGTACTTGATGTTGCACTCTTGCTGATAAAATGTAGTTCATTATAGAACATACATTGAAGCAAATGCAGTTGACATGTATCACGGAGACATCCCGAACAAACATTTCAAACTAAGCAATACTTAGTTTGCAGTGACGGATGGTTTTCTGGAAGATTGTGACAAACAGTGCCGGTGCCTCAGCGGTAATGATGTATGTGACAAGACCACTGGTCATTGTTCCAGTGGATGTTTCCCCAGGATACGTCATGGCACTGACTGCCAAACATGTATGACGTGAAAAATAGTTAGCATTGAAGTGCACCTTTTGATAAAGAGTTTATATGCGTTTGAGGCACGCGGTTCCATTTCTGTATGAGCAACTGCTAAGCAACTGAAGATTCATGTCCACACACACGTCTCTCGCCGCCACAATGGCACAATACAAATCTGTGGATGGTATCTCCCACACAAACAAGAACATTCTAAAACTTGAAACTAAATTCTGTTTGTGATGGGTTGGGGTTGGACGTTGGTGATGCGGATTTTTAGTGGTGATGGTGGTGGTGGTGTGTGTAGTGTGGTGTCAGGGAGAAATAAATGATCGATTTAATGTTTTTTCAATCCACTGTCTTAAACTAACTCCATCAAGACTATAGCACTATATTGTCGGCTTTGTGTCACCAAAAACATTTTTATAATAATAAATAAATAAAATGAAGTTAATATTTGTATAGCGCCTGTTCCAACATATTACTCAAAGGCTTTGTGGAGCTTGGGCTATGTTGAACAAGTGGGGTTTTCAGTTGTCGTTTAACCTGGTCGAGATTGACAATGTTTTGAATGTGCCGAGGAAGACGGTTCCAGAGCCAGGGCTGGCCTTGGAGAACAATCTATCTCCACAGATTCTTTCCCTGGTCAAAGGAACATCGCGTTCTTGATGGTCTTGACCCTGAGGTCTCTCCTTGGAGTGTAGGTTGATAGGAGTTCACTGATATACTCAGGAGCTAGGACCATGCAGAGATTTCAGAAGACAAACACCAGGATCTTGAACCGTATAGGCTGTCTCACTGACAGCCAATGAAGGTCTTGTAAGACCGGGAGATGTGATCTCGACGTCTGGTGTTGGTGATACTCTGGCTGCACTATTGTGCACCTCTGGAGTCTGTCGAGTGAGTGTTCCGATGCCCATACAATAGACTATTGCAGTAGTCTATGCAGAGATGTTTTATAAACTTATGGGCAGTCAGAAGCTTACTGCTTGAAGAGTTTCCGCTGGGACATTATAAATTATTAATGCCACAAAGCTTATTTCATGTTTTCGAATCTTATGGATAAAAGCAGGATTAATTATGTCACTGGACCCCATGTTAAATCATATGATCTAAAGCAAAGAAGCATTGACGTATGGCAGAATGTTTGCATATTTATATTTTGCCAAAATAATGCCATTGCACGAATTTGTTATTCTGCACACTAACCTCGCCACTCCAGCCAATGTGTAATGTGACACCTCCAAAGGTTATAATCTTAGGTCTAACGTGAAACGAAATTACACGGGTACAGTTTACAGGTTTTATGACACATTTGTTAAATGCGACATAGATTAGCGTTCATTTACCGTCTGACTAAATATAACTATAACTATTGAAAATGTGAAATTCAAATGTATACAACGTCCTACCTTCAGTCCATACATTGTAACATTGGTGAATACATCAATGTAACACAGATGAAGATTTTCATCATCATCAGATTGAACGAGTGTTGGGGATTAAAGACTATTCTAGTGTACATGAAGTCAACTTCTACTCTCTGTTCATCATATCCATATGAATGACAGCACGGAATAACACATTCATAGGTACCAATTCATGATGTTTTGTTGGGTATGACAAGACACTCATTCATGTGGAGACAACAGATTGATTCACACTCTGTTCTCCAACTATGAGTAAGACATTTGCCCACCCATAACTCCGATGCAAAACACAAAATACATATAACAAACATTTTCCTAAGACAGTACTCTCAACCATGCATGCACCAAGTGTGAAAACTGGGTCACAGACCGTCCCCGCCGTCATTTTGAAAAAAATGATAATTAAATAGATTTGAAACAAATAACACGAAGTCCTAGCCATGCCCACCGATGAAAAAAACCTGAATAAAATGTTGAAACTCATAGCAAATCAATCACACACAGCATGCTTCTCACCAAATATCCCATGTAGAACGAGTCACCATGAACCTACTTTATTGGTGCCCGATACACACACAGAATACAATGAACTCTATAGAAAGTTGATTACACATTACTCACATGGATGTCATGAGGCTCTACTTTAACTCACACTGCCAATCACATGAATAAACACAGCCTGATGCACACACAGAATACGACCGATAGAAAGTTGATTACACATTACTCCCATATGCCATGGATGCTTAAATCCCCACAATAAACAAAGTCCAATCATAGTCAGTACCTTTTCCTAGGTTCATTGCGTTTTTCTAAGGCTATAGCTTAACCAAAAACCATAAAACCAAATTTAGTGTGAAGATGCACTCACATAGTCAACATGCAGTTGTGTACTCACAATACTTTGACAGTCGTCTACAACATTATTCATACAAGACGTTCAAACGCAAAAATACTCTCACAAATTAGGATATAGAATGATCCATCACATAAATTCCACACCCTACTGTGCTGTTTTAAACAGTCATGAAACCGCCAGAATACCTAAACACGCACAGCACAACATACTGGCTGCACATGGCAGTGAACAAAGAGCATTAAAGCTGGCGCCAACAGCCCCCGACCTAAAACCGGTTCTGTCAAAACCGATCGTAAACGGTTCTTTCAAACCGGTTCGCAAACCGAGTTCTGACTCAAAATGGTTACATGTCCAAAAGGCTACATGTCCAAAACGGCCTTGTAGACCGCAAACGGCTTACAACACAAGTGACCATTTGTAATAGCTTATGTATTTATAAAACGTTTTATTTATATATATATATATATATATATATATATATATATATATATAAATATATTCATTACAGATCATTAAAATTGTTGTTATCTTTGTATTCAGTACAATGAACTGGAAACAGTTGTTATCTTGTATTCAATGAACAGTAATGATGTTTAAATCCGAAACTTTTATGTCTGATAATAGTATGATCATGTTAAGAATATGTGGATTCAGTGAAATAGGCTTGAAATTGGTATTATATAAACCAAGAATTGTACAACAGTTGTCTTATGTCAATCCTCCAGCAATACATTAAGTGAGTTTAGTACACTCTCAGCAATAGTCCAACTCTATGGCGGTGGTCTGTACATAATGTACATAATCGAAGCTTGGACCAAGACAATCCAGTGATCAACAGCATGAGCGTCATTCTACACAATGCACCATGTCAACCAGCGAAACCTGACCACCCGTCCCGCTAGTCGCCTCACACGACAAGCATTGGGTTACTGAAGGGTAACCCAGACTCCTTCACGGGTACAATGCCTTCGATCACTGAGAGATTACATGATGACTTTCCTTCTGTCAACAGATCTGTAATGCATGGGTCTTAGCTGGCAGTAGACATTAAGTCATCGAGGATAACCACGCTCACAACACTGGGGTCCAGAAATGCATCCTTTTCGAAAGATCAGAAGGAATGCCTTGATGAAATTCAACATAAGGATAAACATGGGTTTGAAATGGCATTATACAAGCGGCTGCCATCGTTTGTAGAGCCATATATATCACGTTCAGGATAAGGTTTAATGTTCATCCTTTCTAGCAAGCTGGCACCACTAAGTAGAGGTTTTCCCCACAGGGAGTTTGGCCCTGAGACGATCATGGTGAATGGATGTTGCAGCCTACATTCTTCCAATGACTGGGTAGTACTTTCTGATGAATGGTTGTACCTCGGTTGCTGCTGCTGCTGCTAAGCTGCGGTGAAGGTGGAGGAGGAGGAGGAGGAAGAGGAAGAGGAGAGAGTTGTTGATGTGGTGGTGGAGGAGGCTGCTGCTGCTGCTGCTGCTGCTGCTGCTTGATATCTTTGGATGTTTTTGGTCCAACATGACGGGACAGTCATGAGCCCAAACATTGTGTTTGGAGCATACGGACAGGGGATGCATAATGATGTTCACACGCCACTAACAGTCCTACTATATATGATGACACATTTAGCCGTTCATCTCTATTTAAAAAATATGTTTTCATTCGCTTTGTGTTTTCCCTATTGACGACAGTTTCCTTTCTCGCTCAACTTGGCTTTAGCTTGTTCAACCACTTGTTGAGTAGGGGTAACAAAAATTAATCTTAGGTTGTTCTGTGAGGTTTCTTTTGGTTTATCAATTTTCCACTCTGGGTTACAGTTCAAATACTCGATGGGCAGACATCATGGCAGATTTTTTTCTCCTCCACGTTATAGAATGATAAGGGGCTCCTTTCCTTTCAGCCCTGAGCATGTAAAAGTGTGTCCATTTTTCTCGGCATCGGGTAATGAAGAGTTTGTATTGTGGATTATTCATGATGAAAAGAAACGGAGCGGCTTTAGGTGATGCGTCACTGTCACTGGTCCACACGGCTAAATGAAGTTAGATAGCCCTTGTGGCCTGTTACATAGATATCTCCATTGACCTTGGGCTTGTATAGCTTTCAACATACGCTGCCAGGGATGTTTTGATGCACTACTATGACAAACTAAACCAGGTGTACCAAACATACTAAGCCAATGCTCTATCTAACAACCAGGCATTTTGAATGGCCTCATCTCTAAGTGCATTGACAAACTGTGGTTTCAAATCAAATGCTTGATTGGCATGTTACCCGCAAAAAGACTCTTCCACATACCGTCTGTCGTCCAGGGGGTGAACTAATCTTCGTAACAATCGCTTTTAGATAGTTATTTCTATCATTTTTCCTCAGGAAACTTTACATCTTTCATATCGAGTCACTGGTAATCTTCCTTTAATAATCTATTGATAATACCATTGATGGCAAGAATCTGTTCTCTGTTCATTTCTAAGATGTCTTGTCGAATCTCCTCAATGTCTTGAAACATTAACATGAACCTTAAAAATTGTGTAATGTTTCAACACGCATCTAGCCATACTATTTCTAGCAAACAAACTCTCTTATCGTGGTTTGGGATCTCAATGAGATAAGTATTTGAGTAAACCTCTATTTATACTATACATAGACAACCAAGGCAGATGTACTCTTAACATTGATTTATTTCCAATAGTCACACATTTTACATCACACTCTTTGGTTGCAAATCCACATGACTACTCCAGCGGGCCACCTCTTTCTGAGATTACTCCCACCAGGGCCAAATACGGACAATCTGGAGACCATTTTTCATGTTCACCCAGGGATCATCATCTACTTCCCAGTTCTTGAGAACGAGACCACATTGAAAACACTTGCAAGCGTCCCTCTGATTAAGTACACAAATCCTGCCTGAGCCATGTGACTAGGATTCTGTTTCATCTGCACTGGCCAGTCTTTACACGAATCGAAGTCTTTTCTGGAATGAAGTCCATTCAGTCTGATTGCACAGCAATCAGCAACGACAGTGTTGTCAAGTGGGTAATGTCCACACACATCCCCTGATATCCCAGAGCAGTGGTAACATGCGCCTGCACAGTACAGCCGCCTAAACCAAGAATGGCTTTACACCCAGTGACTGTAGTCACTAGGGTTGCAGAAGAACACACATAAGGTACCCCATCTGATTCTGATGATCCTCTTGTTCCATACAGGGAACCATGTCCGTCAGTTCTGGTACAAAGTCTGACATCACTTCCACACAGTAACCTAGTTTTTCCCACTGATCCATGGACAGCAGAATACCCTTGACACAAGGAACCATAGATTTCATAGAGTTATCCCAACAACACTGTCAATCTCTATACCTCGCATGCTATCCATCGCAATAATCACACATTAGCTCCCAAATGCCACTGGGGGCTAGGTTTTCCTTCCTTGACAGCCTCCTCAATGAAACGAATAGCTCTGGGAGTTCCATCCAGTATTTCAAACTCAACAACAATGCCTCGCTTGGTTGGATAGGGCCGTGCCACCGGGTACACTACGTGCTTCCTCACATGAATTTCTAGTTCTCCATTCCATGTCTTGGCTGTCACATAGACGTCGCCCCTAGATGTAAATGACATCTGGGATTTTGAAGTCTTACTCAGGCCCTCGTTATCACAACTGAGAATATCACGCTGAACAGCTTCCATTTTCAAGGTAAACAGCCAATAGAACCAGTAGAGTCAAGAACATAAGATCTGTAATGATGTTCTGGCGACTGACGTCAGAATGATATGGAGCACTGATCGGGGACCTTAGATTACACAGTCGAGTCTAAAAATAGAAACACCAGATGTTGATATGACTCATGGTCTAAATATAGACCTGATACAATGACTCATCATCTAAAAATAGATTTTGACCCTATAAAAGGCCTATTCTAAAAATAGATTTTGATGCCATAAAGCCCATTGCTAAAGTCTAAATATAGACCTGATACCATGACTCATGGTCTAAAAATAGATTCTTGTGCCATAATGGTCCGATTCTAAAAATAGATTTTAACCCTATTAAGCCCATAGCTAAAAATAGATTTTGACCCTATAAAGGCCCCTATACTACTAGCAGAGGCCATAGATCCAAATCATCCATCGGAATATCGTCCATATTTTTGAAATTATATTATATTAATATAAATATATAACAATGTCATATGGTAGAAAACTAAATCCTTTTCGAAGATTAAGAGAACCAATAGGCGTCAAAGCCGTGCGTCAGTCGGTGACTATTACAAACAACCCCAGCAAGATAGACCAGAACCAAGTACTGTTAGTTAGATTCCCCAGCTTGGGGGAGAACGACGCTATAGTACCAGGTATGGTACGATTGGCATTTAACATCACGCTGGAAATCAGACAACGACAAACGTGAGCTAGTGAATAATGTGGGCCGTGCTATAGTCAAGAGGACCTCCATAAAAATTAGTGGTAACGAGGTGCTTAGCATAGACGACAGCGATGTATATTACTGTTACAAAGACATATGGAAAAGTGAGGGAGAAAGCGCAAACGACGTGTACCAGGGAATAAGTAAATCGACTAGGTTACGTATCGGGTACACCTTCACACAAGACGAGACAACCAAACTATCGAATAATAGTGAAAAGCCATCGCCTTAAGCGTATGGAAACAGGTTCTGTATCCCGCTAGACTTTGAGTTGCTAACGGGGCACGCACCATTTTACCAAGTCGCATTAGGTGACAGGTTGGAATATGAACTCATGTTCAATGATTACAGCAAAGTCGTGTATACGCCGAACGGTGAAGAGGGTAGTTACGAGATCGATATCATCTCGTTGGAGTTCGACATGGTGACTAATCCTGATCTCGCTCGGGAGATTCGAAATCAGTACTCTGGGAAAATGACCATCCTGTACGATAGGATACTGCGACATAGAATGATATTACGTGACAAGAGCGACAGGGTATGGAATATCAACATGAACGCGTCGGCGGGATCGATGAAAGGTATATTAATCATACCCGTGGAGGAATACGATCCATTCGAAAGAGACAGCGAGAAATTTTTTCAATCCAGGGATCACCAAAGTGGAAGTAACCATAGAGGGGTGCCTAATCAGCTATTTAGCCATGGAATGAAGGCATATCAGCTGTGGGATGAAATAATGAAGCTACCGCTATCAAACGAAACTCAATAGTCAACAACGTAGTCAATGACCTGGATCTATCCTCCATGCATATCGGGGATTACCTAACCACAAAGTGCGCGTTATGGTTGGATATGAGATCGATTGATGACGACACTCTTCAGCAGTAGTGGTCGTCACATGCGACAACGGAAAGTGAGGGTATAACCATTCAAATAATGAAGAAGGCTCAACCAACTGGTAAATTAAAATTATATATTTATATGTAATTATGGACGCGCAACTTAATATAGAGAATGGGAGATTTGTGCAAGCCATCTATTAATTTACCACGAGATCCGCACTGCGCCATAATATGTGGGCAGACGGGTTGTGGCAAGACAGTTTTCGTACTGGATTTGTTGGAGGGGTACTATAAAGACGTATTTGACAATATCATTATCTTATGTCCTACTATAAATATGAACAAGACTTACACGGCTAGATCTTGGGTGATGACGGACCCCGATGTATATAAAATCGATCCGGGAACACACCTGCAGGACTATTTGAAAGTTTATCACAACAAATTTAAAGGGAAGCCGACGCTATTCATCCTGGATGACTGCAGCGCTAATAGAGAGATAACGAAAAAGAGAGATATGCTGTCCTACCTAGCGTTTTCAGGTCGACACGCAAAACATAGCGTCTGGGTGCTGACACAAAAATTCAACTCTGTGTTACGTGAACAGACGCGATGGGTAGCTCTATTTCACTGCAAGGACAGGGATTCGTTCGAGGAGTGTTTGAGAGAGAACGATGTGATGAGTAAACTAGACCGGGAACGGGTTAAGAACAGCTCGACAAAACTAAACATGCTAAGCTCGTGTTGAAAACCGACCAACCAGTGGATTACCAAGTAATAGTTTAGTAATTTTTAGTAATGTTTTAGTAAATTTTAGTAAGTTTTAGTATAAATGTCGGTTTTTGAAGTTATAGTCGTGTGTAACCTAACCTTTATCTCTTTGTATTTAGTGTGGGTTGGTTATTATTTTAAAAAAAATTAAACTAGATTACTATATTATAAAATGGATTGTGATGAATTACTAGAACAGATGTTAGTTTCAGATGAACAAAAGGACGACAAGCAGCGAGACAGACTGGTAACACTAGTTGTGGGTGGTAAGGCAAAACAATATTTAGGAGATAATATAACTGCTGATAAAATTCAGAAAATGTCAGATGAGGAAATAAATAAATTATACGCTAGGTATGAGTCACAACTTGGGGCTGAGATGACAAAAGTTATAGGTTCTACTATAACCCAGATTTACACAGGTATAGCGTCGTTATTTTTACCCATCCCACCGGAACGTCAACTCTATTTGTGGGAGGACCTAGAGAAAGTCCCGTTTATTGAACACGCCTTGAGCTCTATCAGCTGCGTGCTGTACCACAAATACGGGATGTTTTAGCTCCGGTGACAGCGGCGATTATCACAGCAAAGCATTGTCAATTTAAAGAGGAAAAACAAAAAAATAATAATATACAAGATGGATACTACCCAGGAGGAAATAACCAAGATTCCAGAGGAGGAAACACCAAAGACGGAGCCAGTGACGCATGTCACAAAGAAGAAGAACAAAAAAAGAGTTGAAGCTGGTAGAAAAAACGCCTTAGCCAGGCACCATAAAATTAATTACACATTGTGGTTTACCGTAGGTGGTGTAGTAGCCACTGCTGTTGTTTCATTATTTATGTTATTTAAACCAAAACAAACACAACCACAGCCATCACCAACACCCCCAGAGGAGATCAACCCTCATATAATGTTATAATTAAAATTATATTTCTATTAATATATATTATGTCTGAGGGAAAAACATTCGTTAATGATGCATACTACGCCTTAGTGGTTTCCGGATTAGCAGTAGGATACGCTCGGTTGACTAAAATGATTATAAAACAACCGACTATAAAACTCGACTTCGACCTGCAGGATATTGCTATGCTTACTAAGAAAATTGGTATGGCGATGGCCACCAAGGACGTTCTGGTAAAACAAGGTATTATACCTGAAAATATTTTAAAGTAATATATATAATATGGCCACGATAGCAATGATGGTTGGTGGAGCTCTTGTGAATGCCCTAGCATTTACCGGGAGTAATTATCTATTTTCTAAATTACGAGAGTCAAACGCGGCTGAGGTAGAAGCGGAGAGAAAACGACACGATATAGCTGTAGAAAAACTGCAGACCGCACAGGCTGAATACGCTAAGAGACGTATGAAGACATTAGATTTTATCAATAATCAACTACAACGCGAAAATCATTCTGTTAGAACTTTCAAGGACGTCGACAAAGCTATGAAAGAATACTACGTGCTAACAGGTAAACAACTAGAACCATTAGGCAATGCACCAACGATTTCACAGTATTACACTCCTTCCGATGGGCAAAAAGATCGTGAGTTGGTATTCGTGGCACTGGGTTTAGCATCGACAATATTAATTGTGAAACAATTAGACTAATTACACAAATTATTATATCAAAAATGAGATACGCACCATATCTTTGTCAATGGGTTCTTATGGGGAAAACTGAAATTTGTGGTAATAAAATCCGCATTGAGGGTTATAGATGTTTTCACCGTAAAGGTTATACTAACTATACGTGTTCGGTATGTGGTATAGGAGTTAAAGGTCATTACCGATTATGTAAAGCCCATGGCGCGGATAAATTACGATTTAAACTTATTTATGATAAGAAAAAAGACTACGTCTGCGAAGTTAAACGTTTGTTAAAGATAATGGTATAAGTATATATTTTTTTTATCACTGTGGAATGATTTGTAATTCCTCACATACGAATCCTCTACGTGGACCGTCTTTCAAGAAGTATAGGTTAGGTTCCCCGTCTTTGGCATCCACTCGACTTATATTGTACGTTTTCATAGACCATATATGATCTGTAGCACGTTTACGGGTGTCTCCCTCGTATTCACCTGGTTGATATAAATATCTAACAAGCACGCGATCTGGAATTTTTTTTTCCTTTTTAAGACGGGGTGCTGCTGCCTCTGATATAACGGATTTCATACGGATTGCTTCGACTGGTCTCTTATCAAGTAGTCTTGTTATTTCATGATTCATGAAGTCAACCATTTGTGGAAGTCGTTCTACCCATTCAGTGTTTCTGTAATTAGGATCCGCTAAATCACGTGAATATTGGTGTGAAAACAAACGTTCGGCTATGGAGCGATTGAATCTCTCTACTATAGCTTGACTTCGATGGGCTCCCACCTCACCGCGTCTAACTCTTACGTTATTCTTGGTTAGCAGTTTCGACACGGAACCCATGAATTCCTGGCCTGGATCGACTTGCAATAAATCAGGCCATGTAAGCCGACTACGCTTGTATATTCGCTTAAGCGCTTGTGCTACTTGATCCGAGTCTTTCGTGGTTAATGGTTCAGCTTCCTTGTAGCGGCTGGCTACGTCTACAACTGTCAGGGCGTACTTATAGGTTTGACCTCTCACCCTGTCGTGTGGAAGAAACAACAGGTCGGCCTGGTGAACTCGATTAGGTGTATGTATACCGAATTTTCTCCTCGGTATATATTTTGGTGCTGGTAAGTATATTTGCCATATAGCTTGTTTTTGTAACCAGGCTTTGGCTTTTTCTTCCGAAACACGTGCGGCTTTAGATAATTTTGTAATAGCATCTACCCCCTTTCCAATATCCTCGCAGGGTGTAGTAAATTTTCTCCATTATATATATAAATTTAAAATTTGTTATGACCGTAAGCAAAGGTTTTGACACCATCCGTAGCTATCCATCGTTTTGTATCCATTGGTGATAGAGATGTCTTATTTATAGTCATCTCATATATCTTGTGCCCGTCACTACGAAGTATGTTCATCTGGTGTTTGAACGTTTTCTTCTCGAACAGGGTCTGTTTGTAGAGGGTATGTTTAATATGTCGTTTCACCACATTCTTTTTCACACCTTTAGCCTTTCTTATTTCAGCGTCGTCTGCTTTGTTGATAGAATACATCTTAGGTCTCAATCCAACGTATTCGGTGATGGTGTGCCAGCACATTCATCCTTCATCTTACCTAACACCTTTTTGTTGAATTGGCTATGCATGGGGTGGTCTTTTTGGGTAATCGCTGGTATCGTATAGGTGTATATTGTTTTTCATATCCTCGTACACGTCCTCGGTTTGAATTTCCATGAGTAATGAATCCGTATCCGTGTACAACACCTCACACCCTTCACCGTATTGTTTCTTGAGCTTGTTATAGTAGAAGTCATACATGAGATGTTTGGATAGGTCTAGAATGCTCATACCAACATAAACCGGTCGATTTAGTATAATGTGGCTCTTTTTCATATGTATCGCTGCCAAGTCATCATCGAATATAATACTTCTATTGTACGCCGGGCTGGATATCAATTTCCTGAGTTTGTTTTCCTCACTCGACTGGACTAGCTTCACGTTAACGCGTTTTCGTAAATTCTCCATCGTTTTGCCAAATACAGAGTTGTTCATGAATTTGTACAGGTTTTTCTCGAAGTCGCTTGTGGCTATCTTACGTAAATCCGTGTTCATTCTAATGTATGGTTCCATCCACTTGCTTTGATTGAATTTTAGTACCCTATGTATTTTAATCAGCTTCATGCCCATTGACAGATATAGTTGTAAATTGCGATAGTGAATGATATACTTGGTTTTATTCATCAAGTTAGGTACGAGTTTTTCAACGTTTACCACCCGTCCTGTAGGACCCAGCAAATTTCGTTGGTAGTCAGACATCCATTCCATATTCACCTTCAAATGCTCTGGAGCCAGGGGATAACTGTTGTGTGAGGTGTGTAACTCCTCCGGATATTCTAAATCCACTTCGAGTATATAACCCTTGTTCGAGTCCGGTGCGATGCTCATAACATCATTGATCTCAGATGTCAACTCGAAACCACAGGTAGGAAGATACTGGCTCATGGCCCAGCCGTACAGGTTGTTTGTAGGTTTTTTAGGATTGTAGCCTTTCACATACTCATTGTTAGCTTTGGCATAACGTTTTGATACCATAGAAATACCACCGCGTAACCCTTTCTCTATAAACAGATGCATAGCGTAATCGGTGAATAATTCTCATTTCACACCGGTTTTCTTCAGTAGGGCATCCCACGAGAGCCCAGGACTTGAATAATACCATGCCGGTTCTTTTTATCTCCCTTAAAATGCGTTTCTTTTTGGGGATAGTTTCTTGGGTACTTATGTAAGGTTTTGAGTTAAACTGTGATGTAATGCAATTATGGGGACGGTTGCTAGTTGTCTAAAAGATGCTAAGGCATCTGGACCCTTCTGGAGTTCACAGCCTTTCATTTTCAAGAAACAAGAGTTAATGGCTGGATTCAGAAGGCAATACTGATTGCTGAGCTCTTCCTAATGTAATAATCTGAAAATCGTACTGCTTAGGTTGTATACATGTACGTTCTGACAATATTGTTAAAAAGAAAACAAGTATTTGTGGTGCTTTTGGAGAGGAGATAAAGGCAATACAAACGGTAAAATGTCGCAGTTATTCATTTCCTCTTTTCCGATTTCACTTGGCACCAGTAGCCGAAAACCGGAAATCTTAAAGTCCAGTAACCAGCCACATTATCATGTCTGATGATTGTCCAATAAATATGCATCATCATTCCTCATCCTTTCTATGACTTCCTTTTATTATTTTCTAGCTAGTTTTACTCAAAATCCAAGTGTTACACAGCGCAATAATACAGAGGGTATATGAAAAACATTCCCCATTTATTATTATTTACTGCCATATATTAAACTAACCTGCTTTTACGATGCATGGTGATAAGACCCTGAGACTTGTAATTGCAAGTTAGCCAGAAGTGTTTGAAGATGAGTATGTACTTGAAGTAGTAGAATTAGTAGTAGTAGTAGTAGTAGTAGTAGTAGTAGTAGTAGTAGTAGTAGTAGTAGTAGTAGTAGTAGTAGTAGTAGTAGTAGTAGTAGTTACATGTAGTCCAGATCGTACAGGGCGGTGCGGTAGCCTAGTGGTTAAAGCGTTAGCTCGTCACGCCGAACACCCGGGTTCGATTCCCTACATGGGTACAATGTGTGAAGCCCATTTCTGGTGTCCCCCGCCGTGATATTGCTGGAATATTGCTAAAGGCGTCGTAAAACCATACTAACTTACTCACTCTAGATCGTACACTCTCTGACAAGTGTAAATTGGCACGGCTCCAATGGTCGAAAAAGTCATGCCTTTCCGAAAATGATCAGATGCATTATATTTTACATTTGGGATTACACCGTCTTTTGGGAGCTATTCACACTTATCAGAGGAGTTAACAAAGTACAGTCCGTTTGGCTCCAAAGCGGACCGATGAATTGCAATCTAACTCGAAAACTAATAAACATAACATACTCAATGAAACGCTGATCATAATCAAAACATCATACCCACTCTGTGACGTTTTTGCAGAATTTTTGTCCTAAAAATAATAAAGTTGTTTAACAAACTATCATTAAAATATTGACACAGTTCACTGTTTGTTACGAGGGAGGAGTGCAGAGAAAGGGACAGCCAGGTGTTCGAGAAGCACGTGCACAGACAAAATTATTTATTCATGAACCTGTGCTGTGCCGTCTCCATCCGTTCTCGAACACCTGGCTGTCCCTTTCTCTGCAGATAGATTCAGGATAAAAGATAAACGTGAAGCCGCGACACTGTTATTACAACCATTTGATATTTGATTCACCGTAGTGATATGTTTCACATCATATCTGACCTAACTGAAAGTTTGCGTTTCTGTGAGCAGATTCTTTTGTGTGTTAAAATATTATCTACACGTTTCAATCTTTAGGGTTAGGTTAGAATGTATGCAGATCCGTCATTTGTATAACAACTACTGAGTATGTCCATGTTTGGTGCTCACGGGACACAGAGTAACACAATAGTGACATCTGACTCTCTATGTTTTAGTATTGGTATATATAATAAATGTAGCAGTAGTAGTTCTCGAAATTAGTGGATGAGATAGTGAGTTTAGTTTTACGCCGTTTTCAGCAATTTTCCAGCAATATCGCGGGACACCAGAAATGGGCTTTACACATTGTACCCATGTGGGGAATCCAACCCGGGTCTTCGGCGTGACGAGCCAACGCTTTAACCACTAGGCTACTCCACCACCTGTTCTGGAAATTAACTAATGGCAATATTTGTTGTTGCAACAGCAGCAGCACTAACAGTAGCAGAAGTAGTAGGTGTAGTAGTATATTGTATGCCAAATGCAGAAAGATGTTGACGATTTTGAAGATAAAGTGTCGTTTATATTGGTAGGAGTGTTGGAAGTTTGCAACAACTGATCCGTGAAAGGAACACCACTTGACCTTTTTTTTACGGGCGTATTAGAAATCCAGCTTTAGGAAATAGATACTAGTTTTATTTGTTGTGTCTGTGATAGTCTATTTGTTTTACAACTGACAACTGTGTAGCCAAAGATGAAGGGTTTGATTCCCTTAAAACGATGTATACGACGAAGCATAATATTCTACATACAAAGAGTTTGGTTTTTTTGTTGAGGATATCTGACTGAAATATACTTTGTAACGTTTCTAAAGATGCTAGTTTTTCAAGATTGTGTGAGTGAGTTTTTAAGTCACATCGGCAATATTTCAGCCATATCGTGACTAAAACCATGTTTATAATTTCATAATAAATAAAGTACATTATAAAAAAACAATGTCAACGACATTTGCATGGCCAGGTGTCTGTTCAGATTAGTCGCCTAACGCCCTTGACAGGTAAGTGAGTGAGTGAGTGAGTTTAGTTTTAGGCCGCACTCAGCATTATTCCAGCTATATGGCGGCGGTCTGTAACTAATCGAGTATGGACCAGACAATCCAGTGATCAACTGCATGAGCATCGATCTGCGCAATTGGGAACCGATGATATGCGTCAACCAAGTCAGCGAGCCTGACCACCCGATCCCGTTAGTCGCCTCTTACGACAAGCATGGTTTACTGAAGATCAATATTCTAATCCGGACCTTCACGGGTCTTGACAGTTAAGATGCTATTGTGTCTTGATATAATGATAGCTTATATAGACAACATTGTTTTTTATTAAATCATAATTCATGAAATCAAAATTCACAATGGTAGAACAATGATAATGCATCATGCCAAATTAGGAAACGATTGTACTTGAGTAAAGTTTTTTTGAATAAAGTGACCAAACACCGTAACGAAATTTTTTCCATCAGACTGTATCAACCTTTTCCACCATAGCAAATTACATTGTTATCTGTATATAGGTTAGACAATCTTTCCTGCTTCCTGCTACTTGATACCATGGCAAGTCTATCAGGTTATCTGTATAAATGGTGAACACAGGATATATTGCACAAAATAAGGTGTTTGAAATTTGGTAGAACTCATTCCGGTGTGTACCTATAGTGTGTGTGTGTGTGTGCGTGCGCGTGTGTGTGTGTGCGTGTAACACTAGGGGATGTGGGGGATGGGTCGGGAACTTTCACACACAACCACAATGACACAGTGTGTGTGTGTGTGTGTGTGTGTGTAGAGGTTGACACTAGGGAATGTGGGGATAGGCGACAGAAAAGGAGTGAGTGAGTGAGTTAATATTTAACGTCACATCGGCAATATCTCAGCCATATCATGACAAAAACAATTTATACAATAAAAAGTGAAAACATTTCGAAGATTAAAACCTGTCGACGATGGACAGTAGAAATACCAGATAATCACAGATCGACAGAAAAGGTTCTATAGCTTTATATGCTTGTATCATTTGTATAGACAAGTTGTATAGACTGCTTTTCTAACAGGTATAAAGGGGAGTTTTGCTGACGTGTTTCATTTGATTCTCTTCCTGGTCGCCTGGGCATATGCTGCAGTACAGACAGGCAACTATGAGCTGTTGGTGTAAGAGGTGAGTAGAAACATAGTTGTGCTCTAAACCGTTGTGTGTGCATAAATGGAAGAACCTTATTGATATCGACGGTAGATCCTATATGTGATAATGTCATCCTATTATTCTATTACTTTGATATTACTTAACAATGAACAGACTACGTTACCTGTGCTTTCACATATTGTGATTTTGTAGCTTGACTAAATCTTAGCTTGTGAAAACATATCTGTGAAATGATTTGTTACGGACTTTGATGTTACAAACTATCTTTTTATATTTGTAAGCAAACTATCTTGTTCTTGGAATGTATAATATGCAACGTCCATTATTTAATATACAGGCAAAAGTAAAATGCATTTTATCAGTAGGATCTGATAATATATTGTTCGACATGAGATTTAGAAGAATTGACTTAGATGGCGTGCCAAATATTTTTGCAGTACGGGGTGTGGTGTGTTGTGTTGTGGTGTGGTGTGTTGTGTTGTGGTCTGTTGTTTTGTGGTGTGGTGTGGTGTGGTGTGGTGTGCGTGTTTTGATGTTGTTGTTGTTGTGATGGTGGTAGTGGTGTGTGTGTGTCTGTGTGTGTGTGCGCGCTATAGGAGGTGGAGTGTCGAATGAATGTCAATGCATAAATGAGCTTATTGTTTGTAATATGCATGTTTTTAATTCTGTATCTTCTGTTACAATGACAAATATGCAACCATGACAATTGGAAAAGCAAAAGTGATTTTAGTGAACTTACATACACGTGTATATTTATATGTGTGCGTTTAGAACGCCTTGCATTACAGCTGATATCAGGTATTGCAATCAGATCTGACCCGTGAAGGTCCAGGTTACTTTTGAGGCGACTTGCGGGATCGGCTGGTCAGGCTCGCTGGCTTGGTTGACACATGTCATCAGTTCCCAATGGCGCAGATAGATGCTCATGTTGTTGATCACTGGATTGTCTGGTCCAGACTCGATTAATTACAGACCGCCGCCATATAGCTGGAATATTGCTGCGTGCGGCGTAAAACTAAACTCACTCACTCACTACAGTCAGGCCCTTTTCACTATGAATAACAAATCAAACTTTTGTCAGTGACAAACACAAGGTCTAAATCATGTTTGTCCTACGTGTTTTACTCAAATATACTTCCTGGTAGCCTATACATGCATTGCTGTCTATTGTACTCAACAACAGTGAGCTGCACATGTGAGAGATTCGTGGAGATAGCTTTCTTTTTCATTGTGCTCTGTTGTGTATGTATGGCTGACAAGTCATCATGTGATTAATAGCAATAAATTGGTGCTAGATCTAATATGTGATAATGTCCTTTCATTTTCGCATTACCTTTTACCAGTTGATGACTGTGCATTGTTATCTATGTTTTTCTACACTGTCAAATATGAAAAAGACTAAATCGTAGTCCATGAAACGATTCCTTCAAATCAAATGCAATATGTATCTTTCAAAAGGACTGTTTTCAGGAAACGTCCGCCACTGTATCTGTCCATAGAGTTTCCTTCATTACAACGAATTTCTATTTCGGGACGGTTTGATTTGTCAATGTCTGCGTTGCTATATACAACAACACATAAAGGTGTTACAATGGAGTGCATACTTTGTTTGAGGAAATAAAGAAACCGTGAATCATTGGAAAGTTGTGGACACAAGACTGATGGGGTAAACGTCATGTTTTAAAGGTAGCGTATTTAATGCTAAGTCTTTCCATTAAACAAACACATGAAGTAACTAGTCTTAGGCACAGGCACATACTGCTTGATGTGTCTCGATGTGCAAGTTTGGTCTCTTAGCATGCTTTCTTCATTGGTCATTTTCTTGTGTCGAATCTCCGATATGTCGAAATATATACATTGTACATGTACGTACATACCTTGAAACTGATGTAGACCCGTGAAGATCCGGGGTAGAATAGGTCTTCAGCAACCCATGCTTGCCACAAAAGGCGACTATGCTGGTCGTAAGAGGCGACTAACAGGATCGGGTGGTCAGGCTCGCTGACTTGGTTAAAACATGTCATCGGTTCCCAATTGCGCAGATCGATGCTCATGCTGTTGATCACTGGATTGTCTGGTCCAGACTCGATTATTTACAGACCGCCGCCATATAGCTGGAATATTGCTGAGTGCGACGTAACACTAAACTCACTCACTCAAACTGATGTAACAATATTTGACTGTACGTGTTTTTATAAATACTGATAAGAATACATTTCTCCTCTAGGGTATATGAATACACGGCAATAGACAGTCAGTATAATTCAGCTGTCCTTTGAAAGCGCATTCATATCAAATATAGACACATGTATTTATGGACAGGTGAACAACAGATTTAACAGTGTTGCCGGCTTTTGACCCTGTTCGGGTACATGATAACCGGATTTGAACTTTTATGTCATCATACTGAGGTTTATGTTTGTTCCCTTCGTCACCACTGACAGATCGATATATAATATGATGGTGTTTTACTCGAGAATCGATTTGGCGTATTTTGATGTCGAATAGTCGTTATACGTATGTGGCACATGAGAATATACTCTTGTGTCTTTTTTCAATTCCGTTTACAGAACAAATGCACATCAGTAGTATACATGTATGTATATTCCTAGAAACACACTTAATGACAATATTCGATTCGGTACAAGGTCCATCCTGAAGCAAAAACATGCTAAATGCAAAGCAACACTTCTCGGTCATGTGACAACGCTACGGTTTCCCGTCTACCATTCCTTACTGAGCGGAAAGGAAAGATGGCCGATAAAGAAATTCGGTTTCACGAAAGGTCACTACATGGCGACCCAAAATCTTGTCATAATGAGGCGATGGTAGAGGTAGCCTCGTGGATAAAGCGTTAGGTCACTCTGAAGACCAGATTTCGAGTCCTTACATGAGTTCAGTGTTTGAAGCCAGTTTCTTTCTCAATCCCCATGATATTTGCTGTGCCAATAACCTTAGTCCTATTCAAGAATTTCTTGCCGTATATGGATGCACTATTTGGAAGTATAATCTCACATTTTAACATATATTTCAACACAATATTCGAAATTTGGGAAACTTACTGCATATAAGTACCACCCAAAAACCCAAAACAAAAGGAAACTATTGAAATATAGGTAGACGTCTGATCGGGCGTGTGGGTCAATAGCTGATGCGTCTACCATGTGAGGCGATACATGCACGACATATTGATGGCATACTCTTGATAAGCGCGCTTGGTTCTTCTTGGCATTGTCCTCCTGGTCGCCTGAAGAACGACCCAAAGTTGGACAATGTTGGCGGGTACTTGGTCTTTGGCGTACACACGCAACCCCGCGACACCCATGATATATTGTTCTCAGGAAATGTCAGGGGATTTCACAGAACAGTCTTATGTGCATATACCTTCTACTCTGAGATAACCAGTGACGGCCTTGGCATGATGTGGACAGAGTTCAAAATTACGATCGATGATTCCAGCTAACGGCGTAAAAGAGCGGAAAACATATCGCACATACAGCAATGAAATCAGTCAGCCTCATATGTGTTATTCCTCCTCCTTGCCACTTTGACCACCATACCGATCGTGGTCTGGAATCGTTGCCATGGCACCCCACCGTGTTCCGCAGTTGGACACAGATGGATTTGTCAGAATGGTTTCTAAGTTTCACTTCGTGGATGTGTATACATTTATATTACTGATTATGCACTTCGTGATTTCATGTCACCCCAGACTCTAAGCAAACGTGACGTCTGAGAGACTAAAGTCTCTTCCCTCTGATAAAGAACAACATCACTTTAGCGGTCGAAAAGGCAAACAGAAACCACTCGTGTAGGAAGCTTCTGTTGTGGTCATATGTGGATGTAGTTACGCCACTATAACAAAAGGTCTTCCACTTGAAAATTTGTTAACTCTTGTGAATGCTATTTACATACATCGATACAAGTTGATTTTTGTTTTAAAGGCCACTCTGGTAAAGATTCACTTTTTGTACATGTAGTGCCATGACAGACAACGAGTCGTGTTGCTTTATCTTTTCAGCTATGTTGCCAGGATGGGATGGTCTTGGATGGGACCGCTTGTGGTCTGTGCCACTCTGACCCTCATTGGTAGGAACGTTTTACACGTAACGTGAGATAGGCGTCTATATCTGCTTCGTAGTTTCATGACTTGATTCATTAAAAATACAAAGCTATCCCATACATTTATTATTTATTTTCCTGTAATATATATTTACGGATAAAGGAGTAACTATCAGTGGTATTGTTCAAGAGGATGTGCATGTTTAACCAGATGCCGAGTGTCACTGTAACACCACTGCTGCCTGTGTCGTTTTCCCTCTACTCCCTGTAGCCAGGTCGGTGATCCAGACAGATGTCAGGAAGGATGGATCGGTTCCTACTGCCAGAAACGTGAGTAGGAACGGATGAATATCAATAATAACATGCCTGCATGCCAGTAACCTTTGTTTACTTCATTTGTTTATCCGGTCCTGTATTCAAATTTTCAGAAAACATTGCTTTGCGGAGATCGTGTAGCCAGAGCAGTATATTAAATAATGATGGTGGAATGGGTGCAGATCGGGGTGTAGATGGCAGTGCCACCACGGTTTTCGGTACATCAACATGTACTCATACAAAGAATGAGACAAATCCCACCTGGACTGTGAATCTGAACACTTCAGTTCCAGAGAAGATACAACACATCAGACTCTATCTACGTGACGGCGTGAGTTCACACACATAGAACAAGTACAGGTAGTATTATAACACGCTGCAAGAAATTGATCATGATTATTCATATCCCTTTTTGTTTGAATTGTACTGGATTGTTATCACAATTGTTCTGGTCAAATGCAAAATCACACTGGAATAGAATATCTCGGAAAATAACACTTCTTTCCAATGAGCGACCTGCTTTAACTGCAGAGATATCAAAGGACAAGACTGTGAAATTGACCATATAACATGAGATGACGAAGGAACAAAATGTATTTGGAATCACGGACAATAACATAGAACCTGTTTCGGGTTGTACTTAATATTTCCAGTGCAGCTTGAGAAAGTTGTTAAGGTTTAGATTCGTTAGAATCTGGTGAAGTAAAGGCTACAGTTACGTTAAGAGATGGACCTGAAAGATATTATCCCAAACAAAGTGAATGAAACATTAGGGAAATGGCAAAATAGCACTTACAGTTTTCACGTAATAGAATCAGCGACAATCAAGCTGTCAGTATCCTCGTCCTGGACCGAGATTCTGGAACATCACGGGTCCAACTCTCTGGTTCAGACCGATTGCACCGTACACCATGCTATTTAGACCACGTGTCTCTTTCAACAATACACCCATTGGAAAACCGGTCCCCACACCTTCGCCATACTCCGACTCAGCCATCGGCTGTCGAAACATAATATTGGCTTTCATCAGAAAGAAGTACAATTTTCCACTG
The DNA here is from genome assembly GCF_003918875.1 of Haliotis rubra. NCBI lineage: Eukaryota > Metazoa > Mollusca > Gastropoda > Lepetellida > Haliotidae > Haliotis > Haliotis rubra. The sequence goes on from NW_025765923.1 coordinate 56,842, forward strand.
TCGATAACGCCAGTTTCTATGCTGAGTTGCCCATTGCAGTCGGTTTTGGCGGTGACGAGCAGCGAGGACAGGACCACGACATGGTCTGTGACAGCAGAGGTTTCTTCCGAGCAAACGTCGTCAGGCTGTATCAGTACTAATGGGTCTGTTGTGAGTTCCAATGGTCAGGCGTGCTGTTTCCGCCACCCTGTTGAAGCGATCTTACAGATGGTTGCGCTCAATCTGAAGGTGTTGACGTTGTGATGTTACTGAAGGTCGCCAAATGCCTAACCCTAACCCTAATCTTAACTCTTGTTCCAGTAAGCATGATACTTACAAACAAATGTTAGATTCTAATATATTCCCCTAACTAATAACTACCTGTTTGGTTAAATCTTCCCCTTCTAATTGTTATGTGTGAACTTCCATACTGAGACCAAAAGTTACCTGAGTGAGTGGTTTAATATGTATAGTCACATCGGCAATATTTCAGCCATATCGTGACTTTAAAAGATATAAATTGATAATTAATGGAATTAAATTAAAACAAACTGTCAACGAAGGGCGGTGAGTGAGTGAGTTCAAATCTAAAGTCACATCGGCAGTATTTCAGCCATATCGTGACTATATCAAGTTATAAATTTATAATAATTATAGGTAAATTAGATAAAAAAACCTGTCAACGAAGGACAGTAAAATAACTAGTTTATCACAGATGGAAATTTAAAAATTAGTAAATAAATTTAAAACATTTTAACTTTACAAGACAATACAATATAAAAACAGGCTATAGATTGCCAGCAACTGAAGTAATATCACCATACTCGGGACCATGGGGACTTACAGTACATTTGCTTCCTGCATGGACCCCAGTTGGATTTACACCATCCCTTCAGCTATTAACAATTTTAGATAATCTACCCATAAATTAAAATAACATATATGCTAAAATAGTTGTAGGTTTAAATTAACTTTGAATGTTTTGGGACTTACATACCCTCTCAGGAGGACAATAATTCTACAATACTTCAACCCTCTTTGAGGGTACAACCACTAACAATCTAAGTTACTAATCTAAACTGCCAATAATAAAATATTTATCTGTAGAAAATATTTATCCATTTATCAAAATTTATCTAATAACTCTATTTCTTTCAAAAATTCAATAACTAAATGATAACTGACGTTAAAAAGATCCTTCACTGTTTTGACATCCCTTGTGATGGAAAAATCAATACAGGCAAGCAGGACAGACGAAGGACAGTAAAATAACCAGATTCTCACAGATAGAAACGTAAAACCAGAAATTAAATCTAGAACATTTCAATTATACAGGACAACACAATATCAAAGCAGGCTATAGATTGCCAAGAACTGAAGGTAGATCACCATACTAGGGACCATGGGGACTTACAGTACATTTGCTTCCTGCATGGACCCTAGCTGGATTTACACCAGCTCTTCAGCTGTTAACAATTTAGACAAATCTAGCCAAACATTAAAAGCACATATATTCTGCGATTAAAAGGAGTGGATAGATTAAATTGACTTTGAATGTTTTAGACTTACGTACCCTCTCAGGAGGACAATAATTTTACAGTACTTTAACCCCTTTTGAGGATACAGCCCTGAACAATCTCAGTTGATAATCTAAACTACCAATTATACAACATGTATCTATTTACAGAACATATATCAAAATTATGCAACAATTCTATTTCTTTTAAAAAGCAATAATTAAATGACAATTAACGTTAAAAAGATCTCTCGTTGTTTTGACATTGAAATATTTATCCCTTGTTATGAAAAAATAAAAGTTACCCGAGAAACCTATGAGCAAGATAATTCAGCATGTATTGTCTAGGTACATGCTGTTGAGGGCAGTAGCAGTTCAAGTTCCCTTCTTGAACTAGCATGTGATAGGTTTGTTGATTTCTTTTCTTGCTTTTCGTGCATGAAACATTTTCGAAACTACTTACATTCGATGTGACCTACAAAGTTCACGAACTGATTTATGATAATTGCTAACTGTAGCAGACTCATTTTTTTATTTGTCAATCTTAGATTTAAATATTGAAGTCTGTAGGTTTTCAATGACGTTTTACGGAAGAAAATAGTCACTAGACTTGTAATTTACAAGGGATTGTAGCTTCTACGTTAATAAGATAACTGTTTTGAAAAATATCACATCTTAAACAGAAGGGATTTGTATGGTATGTATGTACATCGTATTAATCTACGATTGTAAACTTGGGGATTGTTCTTTATAAAAATAAAACTGTAAGACTCGGAATTAAACGAAATGAATGACTCGTGTTAAACAGTTGATGTCATAGGTCAACCAGTTATTATTCTCCATCATATGTCTCTTCCTTCTCTACAGTTCTGGACAGAAACATCGGCATGGAGATACTTGTTGGCAGCCAGATGTGCTACAACTGGTCATCAACTAAACATCCTCCTCCTATAGCTAACGTCACCTGCCGCCAGCCACTGACAGGAACCACCGTCACTATACGGATACCTGGTCCACTGAAATTCCTTACTTTGTGTGAAGTGCAAATATTTGGTATGTTCTGAAACTGGTGATAATATTTTATCATCTGCTAGGGATTTCAACAGGGAAATCGATGTCCATAGTTATTTCCAATACTTTATACCCCCGAACAGAGGTGAACGGCTATCATATATTGTTCACAGCTTAATCTTTTCTTCAATATCGATCAAATGATGATGACTATTGTGTAACTATTTTCAGTTTGCAGTGATGGGTGGTTTTCTGAAGATTGTGACAAACAGTGCCGATGCCGTAACAGTACTGATGTATGTGACAAGATCACTGGTCGCTGTTCTAGCGGATGTTTCCCAGGATACAATGGTACCGACTGTCAAACAGGTACAGTAGGAGAGGAGTTAATTCAAAGTTAATTTCCTAAAGAGCAAAATCTTAATTTCTCTTTTTCCAAGTGTGTGTGAAACTAGTTAGCATTTTCTGTTGGAAGTCCTGTGTTCTGTTATGCGACTAAACCTACACAAAAAAGAAAGTGAGTGAGTGAGATAGCATCACATCGGCAATATTGCAGCCATATCGTAACTAGAACAATTTAATTTATAACAATATTAAAATCAATGAAGTTAGAATGTAAAACCTTGTCATCAAAGGAATATAAAAATACTAGATTATCACAGCTAATTATTTAAAACTAGTACGCTATCATAAAATAAATCACCAGAGACAACAGTACAATATTACACACGGGCAGTAGATCACCAGCAACTGAAGATTGATCATGGCTAGGGCCCATGGGGACTTACAGTACTTTTGCTACCTGCATGGACCCTAGCTGGATTTATATCAACTCTTCAGCAGCTGGCGACTACAAAAAGAAAGAGATATGTGCCAGTGCTAAAATAATAAACCGAAAAGGTAACTTCAAGGCATATATACACTAAACGCCCAAAGAAACGTTACCTTCCTTCCTTAATGACGGATCTTCAGCTGGCGTTGTGATGCGTGGACGTCCACTTCTTGGTCTGTGACACCAGTCTGTCTGTAGCGCTGAATAAGTCTTATAACCGTGATACGGTGGCATCCGAGGGCGTTGGCAGCAGCATTGTATGTCGACGCCATCTGCACCATCCCAATGGCTCTTTCTCTCTCTTCAGCTGTTAATCCAGGCATATTTCTCGTAGTTGTGTATCTCTCGTAGTTGTGATGACGAATGCACACAGGTTCTGGCCGAACCACGTGACCATTTTCGACAACAAGCCCAGCAACCAGGACACGAAGCTGCCGAAGATGCCTGCCAGGGCTTCCGCGGCTTTACCGGCCAGTCTCGCCAGGGCTTCCCCGAGCAATTTCAACTGTTTTGTGATCCAGTCTCTGACGTGACCACCTTTTTTGGATGGTGGTGGTGTCGGTGTCATACCGCCCATCAGCGCTAAGATGAGGGTCGATGCGATGAAGCCCAAAACCATCAGAATGCTGGCGATGGTGATCCCTTGTTCCCGGAACATATTTCGGATCCTGTCGGCCAGCGTGGTGTCGTCATTCAACACTCCGTCGATGGTTCCGCGCTCGTGGCTGATCTGGGATGCCACTTCCAAATGGGGTCTTTCCTCTTCTAAGTTGCGCAATCTTTCTGCGATCCGACGTCGGCTGAACTCGTCCTCCACTTCGTTGAGGTTGTTTTTTTTTAACGAGCGATATGTTCATCAAACGCGTCCAGTTTGGCTACGTTGTCCAAGAGTGATCTGTGAATGGTTTGCATGGCCTTGTCCAGCCCTCGCAGTTCCCGAAAGGTAAATTTGAACCCAGGCAAGCGTTCGTTCCGGTACGTGGTCCATAGTTTTTCGACTTCGTTTGATGCGTCATGTGCGCGTTGTGCTACTCCTCTCAAATCATCTGGACCGACTGCACCGCCAAGTCATCGAGCTCGGCATTCGCTTCTCGTAAAGCCTTGTCGAACTTCCCACTTCTTATTTGTTGATAGCTGGTTATATTTAATTTGTCGTGGATAAAGTCGGCACCGTGGTGACTGGCCAGTGTGGACAAAGCAAGAGGTTTTCTCGTACGGGAGTGCATGAGATCGATGCCCAGAGCATCTTTCACTCGCAGTATCCCTTTATGATCGAGTTCGAACTTGTAAGGATCGCGATAAAGAGGAGCTATATTTTCTTTTTCCTCCAGGGCATCGTAATAATCATCGACGGTCGTTTTTAGCAGATCATCACACATGTTTCCTTGCGCGAACGAGGTCTCCTCATCATCGAGCAAAGGGTTCTATCGTCCCCCAAATCGTCCATGGGAATATCGTCGGGCATGATTATTTATTTATTGAACATATATTATATATTTTTAATATAAAAAATGGCGTTGCAATACGGACGAAAACTCAGAAAATTGAGAGAACTTTGGCGGTCAAAGCCTTGTGTCAATCCGTGACGATCACCAACAATCAGAGCACGATCAACGAAAAGCAAACGCTGTTGGTGTGCTTTCCCAACCTCACTGAGAACAACGTCATCATTCCGAGGACGGCTCGCCTGTTCTTCCAGATCAGTTTTGAATCCGACGATGATAAGCGAGAAGTCGTGGGGGGACCTGGGTCTCGCCATCGTGAAGAAAAGGACCATCAAATTCAGCGGAAACGCAATTTTGAACATTGACGACAGTGATGTGTTCTTGAGCTACACGGACCTCTGGAGAACCGCGAGCGAACAGGACAACATGAAGTACCAGGGGATTTGTCCGGCTGAGTGTTCGTCGACTTGGTTGCATGTGGGGTACGGTTTTGACCAAGCCAAACTCACCACGATTACGAAAAAAACACGTGGCCATCGCCGAGGCGTTTGGGAACCGATTTTGCATCCCGCTCAACTTCGATTTGCTGGAGGGTCACAGGCTGTTTTACCAAGCTGCGCTGGATGACAGGCTGGAGTACGAACTCGCGTTTAGCAATTACACTCACGTAATTGTGACGTGAGGAGGGTCGCTACACCATCAACAATATTTCGCTGGAGTTCGACAATCCGGAATTGGCTTGACACATTCGCAACCAGTATTTCGGGCACGTTAGCCATCCTGTATGATCGCGTGCTGCGTCACTGGAAGATTGTCGCGAACAAGAGCGACACGCTGTGGAACATAAACCTGAACATACCCGCGCGATTGATGAATGGCATTTTGATCCTGCCGGTGGAAGAATTTTGGGCAGTTTTCGAAGGGTCAACGAAAAGTATTGGAACCCCGAGATCACGAAAGTTGAGGTGACGTCGAGGGCGTGCCCAACCAGCTGTTCAGCCAAGGCATGCGTGCTTACCATCAGTGGGATGAGATCCAAAAGTTACCAGGGATCAAGCGCCCGCTGGAAATCAACGAGTTCGTCAAGGACCTCGGTCTCGCCTCCGTGTCGGTAGGAGAGTACCTGACGACCAAGTATGCACTGTGGCTGGACATGCGATCCACAGACGACGATCGGTTGCACGGCAGCGGGCGTTGCATCGAGAACGTCAGCGACGGAATCACCATCCAAATCACCAAGAAGGCTCAAACAGCTGGTAAATTAAATGTATATTTGTACGTGATCATGGATGCGCAGCTTAAAATAGACTATGGATTCGAACAAAGGCTACATCCTCGAAGTGGACTTGGACTATACCACGGAACTCCACTCTGCTTACAACAGCTATCCGCTGGCTCCTGAACGGTTGACGGTGAACCAAGACTGGATGTCGGACTATCAACTATCAACTAACGTTGCTCGGGAAAAATAAGCTGGCCAACGTGGAAAAAACTCGTTCCGAACTTGATGCACAAGACCAAGTACGTGGTGCACTATCTGAATCTGCAACTGTACTTGTCGCTGGGCATGAAGCTGACTAAAATACATCGGGTGCTCAAATTTAATCAAAGTCCCTGGATGGAACCTTACATTCGGTTGAACACCAAGCTGCAAAACAAGCCACGAGCGACTTTGAGAAAAATCTCTACAAACTAATAAACAAACTCGGTGTTCGGCAAAACCATGGAAAACTTGAGAAAACGGGCGATGGTCAAACTCAGGAAACTGATAGCCAGCCCGGCCTTCAACCGAAGCAAGCTATTCGATAACGACTTGGCAGCGCTACACATGAACAAAAGCCATATTAAGCTCAACCGACCTGTTTACGTGGGGATGAGCATTCTCGACCTGTCCAAACATTTGATGTACGACTTTTATTACAACCAACTCAAGCCACAGTACGGCGATCGGTGCGAGCTGCTGTACACCGACACCAATTCCTTGTTGAATATATGCACCGAGGACGTGTACATCGATTTGTATGACACCAGCGACTATCCGAAAGACCATCCAATCCACAGCCAAGCCAACAAAAAAGTCCTCTGCAAAATGAATGATGAATGCGCCGGCACACCGATCACTGAGTACATCGGCTTGAGACCTAAGATGTATTCTATTAAGAAAGCCAATGACAACGAAATAAAAAATGCCAAAGGAGTGAAGAAATACGTGGTGAAAGGACACATCCAACACACCCTCTTCAAACAGGCTCTCTTCGATAAACGCAGGTTCAAACAACCCATGAATGCGTTGAGAAGCCACAAACACAACATCTACGGCATCACTCTCAACAAGACCTCGAGGTCGCCCATGGATACCAAACGATGGATTGCAAACGATGACATCCACACTTATAGCTATGGGTACCAACAGTTGACCTAGACACGTTGGGAGTTTCCGAGACCTCCAATAAAGGAAACTCCATTCGATGCATCGAGACAATTGAATGAACAATAGCGTGTATACATCATGGATAAGGTTTACAACAGCCCTCTGGGTTACTGGAAAGGTGTGAGCGCCATCCCGAAGCTAGCCAAAGCCGCTCGCGTCTCCGAGGATACCGCCAAAGCTTGGCTTAAAAATCAAGCCATCTGGCTAGTGTACCTGCTGGCTCCACGATACATCCTGAGAAGAAAGTTTGACATTTCCATACCCAACCGTACCCATTAACCCGACCTCCTGTTTCTCCCAACAGGGAAACAAAACGTACAAGTACGCCCTGACTGTCGTGCACGTTGCCAGTCGCTACAAGGAAGCGGAACCGTTAACGACCAAAGATTTGGGTCAAGTCGCTAAGGTCTTAGAGCGCATCTACAAACGCAGTCGCTTAACCTGGCCTGCCGTATTGCAAGTCGATCCCAGACGCGAGTTCATGGGAGCCGTGTTGCAGCTGTTATCGAAGCATAAAGTCCAGGTGATAAGAGGCGTGGCTGGAGCTCACCGAAGCCAAGCCATCATCGAAAGATTCAACAGGACTTTAGCCAAGAGTTTGTTCGGACATCAGTATGCCCAAGAGATGGTCAACCCAGAAAAACGATCGACGGAATGGGTAGTACGCTTACCGCGAGTGGTGTTGGTGATCAACAACGAAGTCACTCGACTCCTTGATAAAAGACACGTTGAAGCCATTTGAATGAAATCTGTGACAACCGAATCGGCTGCGCCATCGCGTCACGGCCAAGAGAAAAAAACTACCGGACCGAGTCGTTCTGAGGTATCTGTACCAGCCCGGTGAACTCGAAGGAGACCCCATATGGTCCATGAAAACGTACCGAATCGACCGAGTGGACATCAAAGACGACGACCTGAATTTGGAGATTGATCGAGAAACGGTTGTTCAGACGTGTCGGGGTGGACGTCAGTGGCCTCGATATTTATGCCGCCCTGCGTCGAGTCATAAGTCGAGTGAAATTCACCAGCCTGTACGACAGTTTAGGTCTCGTGGGCACCAAACGGTTACAACATCTCATGGATACGTTAGTCGATTATAGCCTGACAACCAGGGAACGCACCGCCCCTTACTCCACCTACTCCATAGCTTACTTGAATGAGTTTATGGTAGACTCCATCCACAAAGTTGTCGCTCAATATTACGGATACCTTGCGTGAAACTTGGATTACGAGTCCAACGCTCTAACCATCAGACTGGCAAGCCGGCTGATAACTCAGTGCTCGGAACTTTGGGTCACATCGAAGGATGGTTCTCGCTATTTTTTTAAGGGGGGATGGGGAACTTATTTCATAAAAATAAGCCTCTAAGCCGCATCTGAGCCAAGACACCCCCCCTCTATTACTACTTCAATTCTTACTATGTATTCATGTATTGCAGATTATTTGATGGATTAAAGCAATGCAAACGACTAAGAGGGACTATTTGTTTGTGATTTTGCAATATATCAACTAAATGAGTGAGTGAGTATGTGGTCGCATTTGGGAGCAAGTCTCATGCTTTCATTAAGCTATGCACTTAACCATACGATCCGACGTAGGTGTCTCTGAGAACCAACATAGCTAACATGTGACCTATTCTAAATTTGAATATCCCCTGGGAGAGGACATGAGGAATATCTATAATCCTTCACATTTGCAATTGTGAAAAAGTTTTCTTCTTTTTCCCACCTTCCGCTAGCCACCTCAACCATCTCTTTTATCCAACAAGTGGAATTATCAACAGGGGCATTCTATAAAACGTACATACAGAGGTTTAATGTATCCAAAGCGTGTTACATTATCCAGACGTAGTTCAAAATTATAGTGAATAGCACTATTTTATTGGCATGACCGTGAAGTGGTGTTACATGAGTATATACAACTGGAATCATTGCAGGCTATTGTCAACTGGACTTGATGAGAGATACTTTCGAACAAGGCGTACAAATTACTTTAACCATAATGCATTATGTCTGTCCAGGTAAACATTGCACTGGTATTTCCATTGTCTAACAAGAATGCCAACGTCATCAGACCAACATGACCTCGGGATTGGCGTCAGTTGATAGGCAACGTTGTTTACAACGTCAAACACACACACACACACACACACACACACACACACACACACACATTTTAGAACAAGGCATCTGTTACCATGACGAATCGTATACTAATGTCCAATTTAAAGGCTCAGTTCATAAGGACTTAAACATATTAACAATGGACTTTGTCACATTTACAGTTATTTGTGACAAAACAGTGACGTAAGTTTACTTGTTTACCACAGTGATTGAAACAAATGATAAATGCTTCCTGCAGCCTTTACCCATATCAGGTTATTATAATTACTGCTTCACTGACACAATATTCATGCAATTAATTTATATAGATGGCAGATGAACACCACCACTATTATCTGAAAAGATCGCATTTTCAAGGGATTAATAGAAATAAGGAAGCTGTATTTAGCTATTTCCAAACTTATGTATTTATGCAGCATGTCCAAATGGTTCCTATGGTATCAACTGCTCCTCCCAGTGTGGAAACTGCCTTGGTGGAGTTATTTGTAGCAAGACCACAGGAATATGTCCTGGAGGATGTGCAGCAGGATGGATGAATGTCAGCTGTCATCAAGGTGAGTCAGAATCGTGGTGAGTAGTATAGGGAATGGGGAGAAAAGAGGTATAGGTGCACCTTTGCTTAGAAGCTTCCATATGGGCTAATTCTGCTACCAGCCTAGTAAAAAAATGAGTGTTTGCCCAAACCCTTCGACAAGGCCACTTTCGGCTGCTCCCAACGCAGTGCCCTCCCAATTAGAGCTATGTGGGTGCATGGATAGAAACATGCCAGGAACCAAGCTCTCGCGCGAAGCCTATACCGAGATCCGATTGGGTCGTTTGTCCCTTCGGGAACGAAGAGGAAGTACCACATATCGCAAGCTCGATACACGCGAATCCGAGGTGGTATAGACAAACCCCAGACGAAGACAACTCCCGACATATCCAAAGACTTCGAGGCCCTGCTGCAGAAGTGTCGCCCCATGTTGCTTTCCGACCGAGAGAAATAAATCCTGGGGCAATCGGGGCACACCTTCTACGAGCACTACCAGATCCCCAAACAGTTTCTTGAACTCTACTTGCTGTGCTTTCGCCCACTAGTAGAAGCTGGCAAAATAGTCGATTTCGTCTACATCTACCCACCCCACCAATTTCGACCCTCGGCGGGCAAACTCCGAATCATTCTCGCCGACGACTGCTATCCGGGCCCCAAGGGCAGACACAACCGATGCACCGACTGCCTCGCCACCCTATCGGAACTGCCTGCTCTCTTCGGACCCGACAACTCTACGTGCAAGTGTGGTGCCATCGACCACTGCGTCGACAGCAGAAATGCGTTCTCTGGGAAAAGCTGATATAGACTACACACACCCAGGGCTGACTTCCACCGAGGTTCCAGAAGAGATCGTGGTCGACAGCTGTTTCGCGAATGTAGAGAACCTATACGACAATGCCTGCACTTTCTGGAGCATACGAAGGGAAGAACCGGCTATTGCTGCTACTCGATTCGCCGACTGGGGAAAAGATTCCAGTCTACGGCTACAAGATACGAGAAACGATTCGGGCCACCGGTGGAATAGAACGTCTACGGTTGGTGCGGGAACCGTTTCTGTGCACGCTCGGCAAAATCTGCTGCTCGCCTATATCGGAAAAGAAAGACGATAGAGAAGTCGAATTTGCTGCTTCCAGACCTTGGGCTTTGGAGAATAAGATTTATAGGGTCCTTCAAAGGCACCGCGAGAACTAGGGGAGAGTAGACCCGACGACGCTTCGCCTAGTATTTTTGCAGATGCACAGTCGCTGGGCTGGGTGTTGCAAAGGACGAATGGAGTCGTACACTTGTCTAGAGGCCGTTTTAGATTCCGTCTTTTCGCGGAATTCGTGGTATGGAAAGTAGAGGCACACGCCCGACGAAAACAACAAAAACCCGCGATGGTTCTCGTGACAGCCCTACTACAATACTTTTTCCCCAAAAAAGGCTGCATTCCATTGACACTCTAACTCTCGCATGCAACAAGTTTGCGGAGAGAATCGCGATAGATGGGGACAAACTATGTATTGAACTCCCAATAGAACAATTTCTTTCTGCGTAGAGCCTAGCAGGAGGAGTTTGGAAACAGAAAATGGGTGTTCTGATCTCATTGGAATCCAGTGTCTGTCATATCGTTAAGCCAGATGCTATGGAAGAAGAATCTGTGCGCCAAGCACTTGCTACGGAATCTGCAGTTCAAGATCTCGAAGAAGACTACACGAAGGCAATAGAAGAAACGAATCCAACCAAAGCCAGCGAAACAACACGCATATTCGACATGCTTCCTTGCGAATACATTTGTTGGAAATTTTGCTTCTACAACTATCGCCTATCGAAACCAGAGAACCATACTGTGGCTGGTTCCGACTGCGCAGATGGAGTGGAGACAACAGACGTGCATATACCGCAGGTGTGGATTCTATCAGAAAAGAATCGAATGGCTTGGAGGGGACACGATGCTCTTGAGCTGCAGCGCAACTCCAATTTCTGCACTCCATCGGCAAAACTGAAAAGAACCCCACAAAAAAAGAACGATAGACTCTGCAAGCTAGAAATTGCAAGGCCTACAAGACAACATGGCGAGTAGAAATGCAGAACAAAATCTTCCCACGATAGGCTACTGGATACAAGGAGACGACAACAGCAACACCAAAACATAGGGACCCCTTCCACATGGACTAGAAAAAAAATATTGCGCCCAATTCGAAGTATATACTGTACTGTGTATACATCTCGAGCATGCATATTGTATACAGCAGAGGAAATCCACCCTGCTTCCCATTCGAAGAGTTCCGAAATGCCCTAGCAAACAAACCCAGTGTGGAATACAATTCCTTGCAAGATCTGGAACACATTGCCGAGAAAATAGAAACTCCTGCCATACTTGGACATATTTCTCCAGAAACGCCAAGGAGTGGAAGAACTGGTCCTCGGTTGTTTGTATCCAGTAGCCTATCGTGGGAAGATTTTGTTCTGCATTTCTACTCGCCATGTTATTCTTGGTGGGCCTTGCAATTTCTAGCTTGCAAGAGCTCTATCGTTCTTTTTGTGGGGTTCTTCTTCGGGTTTGCTGATGGAGCAGAGTAAATTGAGTTTACGCTGGCTTCGTCAAGAGCATCGTTATCCTCGCAAGCCATTCGATTTTTTCTAGATAGAACCACACACGGGTATATGTACGCCTGTTGTCTCCACTCCATCTGCAGTCGGAACCAGCCATTGTGCATGGTTCTCTGGTTTCCGCGATAGGTTGTAGAAGCAAATTTCCAACAAATGTATTCCTAAGGGAAGCATATCTCAATATACGTTGAACTCGCTGGCTTTGGTTGATTCGTTTCTTCTATTGCCTTTTCGGTGTAGTCTTCGAAGATCTTGAACTGCAGATTCCTCCAGAGCAAGTGCTCGGCGGTAACAGATTCTTCCATAGCATCTGGCAACGATATGACAGACACTGATTCCAATAGATCGAACACCATTCTGTTTTCAAACTCCCCTAGGCTCTACGCAGAAAAAATTGTTCCGCTAGAGTCCAATGAAGTTCGTCCCCATCTATCGCGATTTCTTCCGCAAACTTGTTGCATGCGGAGAGTAGAGTGTGGAATGCAGCCTTTTTTGGGGAAAAAAGTATTGTAGTAGGGTATACGAACCATGCGGGTTTTTGTTGTTTTTCGTCGGGGCGTGTGCCCTACTTTTCCATACCACGAATTCCGCGAAAAGAAGTTGGAATACGAAAACGCCCTAGACAAGTCGTACGACTCCATCTCGCCCTTTGCAACACCCAGCCCGCCGACTGTGCATCTGCAAAAAATATTTCAGGCGAGCTGTCGGAGGGTCTACTCTCCCTAGTTCTGCGGTGCCTGGAAGGACCCATAGAACCTATTCTCGCCCAAGGTCTGGAAGCAGCAATTCGACTTCTATTGTCTTTTCTTTTCCGATATAGGCGAGTGGCAGATTTTGCCGGAGCCTGCACAGAAACGGTTCCCGCGACCAACCGTAGACGCTCTATTCGACCGGCGTCCGAATCGCTTCTCGTGATCTTGTAGCCGTCAGACTGGAATCGCTTCCCAGTCGGCTTAATCGAAGTAGCAGCAACAGCCGGTTCTTCCCTTCAGATGTCGCTACAGCAAACTTTTGCATGCGGTAGACTCCTTCTGGGACGCTCAGCTGCTTTGGCGGTGTTTGCTGCACGGAGGGGTTGCTACTTCCATATCCTTGGGCCCGCCATAGTTGGGCAATGGGGTATGCCAAATATTGCCCCGTTCCTGTGGTACCTCTGCTTCCCTCGATAGCTGCCGGAAGAAACAAGACTCTTTCTCCTTGCATGGACAATGGCCCACCAATTTGCTGGCGAGGAGTGCATACCGTATGCTCAAGAAAGCACAGGCGCTTGTCGTGATAAGTTTCTACATTCGCGAAACAGCTGTCGACCACGATCTCTTCTGGAACCTCGGTGGAAGTCGCCCTGGGGTGTGTAGTCTATCGCTTTTCCCAGAGAACGCATTTCTTGCTGGGTCGACGCAGTGGTCGATGGCACCACACTTGCGTAGAGTTGTCGGGTCCGGCGAGAGCAGGCAGTTCGAGAAGGGTGGCGAGGCAGTCGGTGCATCGGGTTGTGTCTGCCCTTGGGGCCCGGATAGCAGTCGCCGGGCGAAAGAATGATTCGAGTTTGCCCGCCGAGGGTCGAAATTGGTGGGGTGGGTAGATGTAGACGAAATCGACTATTTTGCCAGCTTCTACTAGTGGGCTTAAAGCACAGCAAGTAGAGTTCGAAACTGTTTGCCGGGGATCTGGTAACGCCGTAGAAGGTGTGCCCCGATTTCCCCAGGATTTGTTTCTCTCGGTCGGAAAGCAACATGGGGCTTACACTTCTGCAGCAGGGCCTCGAAGTCTTTGGATATGTCGGGAGTTGTCGTCATCTGGGGCTTGTCTATACCACCTCGGATTCGCGTGTATCTAGCTTGCGATATGTGGTACTCCCTCTTCGCTTTCCGAAGGGACAAACGACCCAATCGGATCTCAGTATAGGCTTCGCGCGAGAGCTTGGTTCCTGGCATGTTTCTATCCATGCACCCACATAGCTCTAATTGGGAGTGCACTGCGTTGGGAGCAGCCGAAAGTGGCCTTGTAGAAGGGTTTGGGCAAACACTCATTTTTTACTAGGCTGGTAGCAGAATTAGCCCGTATGGAAGCTTCTAAGCAAAGGTGCACCTATACCTCTTTTTCTCCCCATTCCCTATACAACTTGGTGATCAAGAAGGACGTTTTCTTCTGTACGTGTGCATGCGGAACATTTGAGGTCTCTTGACCACTCATTACTTCAGACTCGTGAAGGTCCGGGTTAGAATGAACTTTCAAGATATTAACAATGAACTGCGTCACATATACAGTTATTTGTGACAAAACAGTAGCGTAAGTTTACTTGTTTACCACAGTGATTGAAACAAATATAGGATGCTTGCTGCAGTTTGTACTCACATCTGGTTATAGTTATCACTGTTTCACACACACAATATTCATGCAATTAATTTATGTAGAGGGCAGATATACATCTCCACTACTAACTGAATACATCGCTTTTTCAAGGAAAAAGGTAAATGATACTTCGTATTTAGCTACCTTCGAACTTATCTATTTGTGTAGCATGTCCAGACGGTTTCTATGGTGTAAACTGCTCCTCCCAGTGTGGACAATGCCTTGATGGTGTCATCTGTAACAAGACCACAGGTACATGTCGTAGAGGGATGTGCAGCAGGGTGGATGAATGCCAGCTGTCAACAAGGTGAGTCAGAATCATGGTGATCAAGAAGGACGTTTTCTTCTGTACGTGTGCATGTAATGGAATATTTGAGGTCTCTTGGCCACTCATTGCTTCAGACTCGTAAAGGTCCGTTAGAATGAACCTTTAAGATATTAACACAGTCTCACACAGAAGAATTTTTATTTCAACCTTTCTTTGGACACCTAAATCACAATTATTGGTTTCTTTTTGGAATGGTCGAAATAGGACAATTTAACTCTGCTGAAAAGATGCATTTCCCCAAAACATGAATGCATTTGAGAAATTTTCTTCGTGATTTGCATAAAGCTGAGTTGTTAAACTCTTGTAAACAAATATCTTCTTGACATATCTTCGATAGTTTTTTAAGTAAATCATATTAAGGTAGGAGGGTAACGTTTCTTTGGCGTTTTAATGTAGAACTATCAGCTGGGTTTTTCCCAACATTTGACTGAATTGCTCAATTGTTACTATGCATTCATGTATTGCAGATTATTTGATGGATTAAAAGCAATGCAAACGAGTAAGAGGGACTATTTGTTTGTGATGATTTTGCAATATATCAACTAAATGAGTGAGTGAGTATGAACAAGAAGAAGAAAAACAGTGGTCGCATTTGGGAGCAAGTCTCATGCTTTCATTAAGCTATGCACTTCACCATACTACCCATATAGGTGTCTCTGAGAACCAACATAGCTAACATGTGACCTATTCTAAATTTGAATATCCCCTGGGAGAAGACAAAAGGAGGAATATCTATAATCCTTCACATTTGCAATTGTGAAAAAGTTTTCTTCTTTTTTCCACCTTCCACTAGCCACCTCAACCATCTTTTTATCCAACAAGTGGAATTATCAACAGGGGCATTCTATAAAACGTGCATACAGAGGTTTAATGTATCCGAAGCGTGTTACATTATCCAGACGTAGTTCAAAATTATAGTGAATAGCATTATTTTATTGGCATGACCGTGAAGTGATGATACATGGTAATATACAACTGGAATCATTGCAGGCTATTGTCAACTGGACTTGGTGAGCTATACTTTAGAACAAGGCATATGTTACCATGACGAATCGTATACTAATGTCCAATTTAAAGGCTCAGTTCATAAGGACTTAAACATATTAACAATGGACTTCGTCACATTTACAGTTATTTGTGACAAAACAGTGAAGTAAGTTTACTTGTTTACCACAGTGATTGAAACAAATGATAGATGCTTGCTGCAGCCTTTACCCAAATCAGGTTATAGTAATTACTGCTTCACTGACACAATATTAATGCAATTAATTTATATAGATGACAGATGATCTTAAGAACACCACCATCATTATCTCGAAAACATCACGTTTTCAAGGGTTTAATATATATAAGGAAGCTGTATTTAGCTATTTCCAAAACTTATGTATTTATGCAGCATGTCCAAATGGTTCCTATGGTATCAACTGCTCCTCCCAGTGTGGAAACTGCCTTGGTGGAGTTATTTGTAGCAAGACCACAGGAATATGTCCTGGAGGATGTGCAGCAGGATGGATGAATGTCAGCTGTCATCAAGGTGAGTCAGAATCGTGGTGATCAAGAAGGACGTTTTCTTCTGTACGTGCGCATGTGGAACATTTGAGGTCTCTTGACCACTCATTACTTCAGACTCCTGAAGGTCCGGGTTAGAATGAACTTTCAAGATATTAACAATGAACTGCGTCACATATACAGTTATTTGTGACAAAACAGTAGCATATGTACTTGTTTACCACAGTGATTGAAACAAATATAGGATGCTTGCTGCAGTTTGTACTCACATCTGGTTATAGTTATCACTGTTTCACACACACAATATTCATGCAATTAATTTATGTAGAGGGCAGATATACATCTCCACTACTAACTGAATACATCGCTTTTTCAAGGAAAAAGGTAAATGATACTTCGTATTTAGCTACCTTCGAACTTATCTATTTGTGTAGCATGTCCAGACGGTTTCTATGGTGTAAACTGCTCCTCCCAGTGTGGACAATGCCTTGATGGTGTCATCTGTAACAAGACCACAGGTACATGTCGTAGAGGATGTGCAGCAGGGTGGATGAATGCCAGCTGTCAACAAGGTGAGTCAGAATCATGGTGATCAAGAAGGACGTTTTCTTCTGTACGTGTGTGCATGTGGAATATTTGAGGTCTCTTGGCCACTCATTGCTTCAGACTCGTGAAGGTCCGGGTTAGAATGAACCTTTAAGATATTAACACAGTCTCACAGAAGAATTTTATTTCAACCTTTCTTTTGGACACCTAAATCACAATTATTGGTTTCTTTTGGAATGGTCGAAAATAGGACAATTTAACTCTGCTGAAAAAGATGCATTTCCCCAAAACATGAATGCATTTGAGAAATTTTCTTCGTGATTTGCATAAAGCTGAGTTGTTAAGCTTTCTTGTAAACAAATATCTTCTGACATATCTTCGATAGTTTTTTAAGTAAATCATATTAAGGTAGGAGGGTAACGTTTCTTTTTGGCGTTTAGTGTAGAACTATCAGCTGGGTTTTTCCCAACATTTGACTGAATTGCTCAATTGTTACTATGCATTCATGTATTGCAGATTATTTGATGGATTAAAGCAATGCAAACGAGTAAGAGGGACTATTTGTTTGTGATTTTGCAATATATCAACTAAATGAGTGAGTGAGTATGAACAAGAAGAAGAAAAACAGTGGTCGCATTTGGGAGCAAGTCTCATGCTTTCATTAAGCTATGCACTTCACCATACTACCCATATAGGTGTCTCTGAGAACCAACATAGCTAACATGTGACCTATTCTAAATTTGAATATCCCCTGGGAGAAGACAAAAGGAGGAATATCTATAATCCTTCACATTTGCAATTGTGAAAAAGTTTTCTTCTTTTTTCCACCTTCCACTAGCCACCTCAACCATCTTTTTATCCAACAAGTGGAATTATCAACAGGGGCATTCTATAAAACGTGCATACAGAGGTTTAATGTATCCGAAGCGTGTTACATTATCCAGACGTACTTCAAAATTATAGTGAATAGCATTATTTTATTGGCATGACCGTGAAGTGATGTGCTCTTACATGGTTATATACAACTGGAATCATTGCAGGCTATTGTCAACTGGACTTGGTGAGCTATACTTTAGAACAAGGCATATGTTACCATGACGAATCGTATACTAATGTCCAATTTAAAGGCTCAGTTCATAAGGACTTAAACATATTAACAATGGACTTCGTCACATTTACAGTTATTTGTGACAAAACAGTGAAGTAAGTTTACTTGTTTACCACAGTGATTGAAACAAATGATAGATGCTTGCTGCAGCCTTTACCCAAATCAGGTTATAGTAATTACTGCTTCACTGACACAATATTAATGCAATTAATTTATATAGATGACAGATGATCTTGAACACCACCACTATTATCTGAAAACATCGCGTTTTCAAGGGTTTAATATATATAAGGAAGCTGTATTTAGCTATTTCCAAACTTATGTATTTATGCAGCATGTCCAAATGGTTCCTATGGTATCAACTGCTCCTCCCAGTGTGGAAACTGCCTTGGTGGAGTTATTTGTAGCAAGACCACAGGAATATGTCCTGGAGGATGTGCAGCAGGATGGATGAATGTCAGCTGTCATCAAGGTGAGTCAGAATCGTGGTGATCAAGAAGGACGTTTTCTTCTGTACGTGCGCATGTGGAACATTTGAGGTCTCTGACCACTCATTACTTCAGACTCGTGAAGGTCCGGGTTAGAATGAACTTTCAAGATATTAACAATGAACTGCGTCACATATACAGTTATTTGTGACAAAACAGTAGCGTAAGTTTACTTGTTTACCACAGTGATTGAAACAAATATAGGATGCTTGCTGCAGTTTGTACTCACATCTGGTTATAGTTATCACTGTTTCACACACACAATATTCATGCAATTAATTTATGTAGAGGGCAGATATACATCTCCACTACTAACTGAATACATCGCTTTTTCAAGGAAAAAGGTAAATGATACTTCGTATTTAGCTACCTTCGAACTTATCTATTTGTGTAGCATGTCCAGACGGTTTCTATGGTGTAAACTGCTCCTCCCAGTGTGGACAATGCCTTGACGGTGTCATCTGTAACAAGTCCACAGGTACATGTCGTGGAGAATGTGCAGCAGGATGGATGAATGCCAGCTGTCAACAAGGTGAGTCAGAATCATGGTGATCAAGAAAGACCTGTACGTATTTTCTGCATGTGTGCTTGTGGAGTATTTGAGGTATCGTGGCCACTCGAGACTTCATAGTAAATATACTACCCATCAAAAGTAAAGACTCACTTAAAGCATTCACTAATATATGTGCGTTACAGGGAATGTGTGAAATCAGGGATTTCACGTAATCCCCAAAGAGTCAGTGATTTCGTGCACTGTGACCCCCAGAGATTTTATGTATTTCCTAAAATTTCAAGGGTTTTCATGAAGTTAATGAAATATTGGCTCAGAGATTTCATGAAACCGATGCCAGCATCTTTGAAATAAAGAACACCACATTTATAATACGAGTACAGAGTATATGCTGATAAAACTCATTTATTGGGACAACATAGACTGACATTTACAACGTCTCGGTTTACATTACCTTATGCAGGTGAATTGTATGAGGATCAGCATAATATTGCTGAAACGCATGTGCAAATATTGTGCATGTGAACAGCTGCGTTTTGGTGTATAGCTTTGTTAAGAAATCGTTATTTTTCACTGAGTTCATCATTTATTGAACTCATGACAATAATCTTTTTTAACGTTACGGATTTGTTTTACAATACATCAATACATGTGTAAACAGTACCTTTAAACAGTTCGGAATATTTTTGCAAAATCTACTTTAGAACAGTTGCCTGAAGTAAGTGGCTATATTATATATTGTGTATGTGTGTGTGGGTATGTGTGTGTGTGCACGTGCGCGCTTGCTTGAAACATGTAAACATGACTCCCATGGTAGCAGGTATCTCCAAGTACGGTTGTTGTGTTAAGTGTTTCAGTTGTGACGAACTAAACGGAACATGTCATTGAGGATGTGCAGCAGGGTAGATAAATGACGACACACATTACTGCCATGGGAGAGCTCTATAGCAATTGTGATATGTGACGTTGGTCCACATTTTAAAGCGATTTGATATAATAGCCTACAGTGGTCCTTTTACAACGTGTTAAATGTCAACAGTGGTGTCCTCGTCTACTATTTCATTCTATGACTTCTCTTGTCACGTTGCAAGGGGGCAAACAATCATTTTTTGTCCGTGTGTTTGTGCAGCATGTCCAAATGGGTCCTATGGTATCAACTGCTCATCAAGGTGTGGAAACTGCCTGAAGGGCCTCAACTGTAACAAGGCAAATGGAGCCTGTCTTTCAGGATGTGCAGCAGGATGGATGAGTAACGATACAATGTTATGTATACAACGTGAGCACTTTGTCTTCAAAGTTTATGAATTATGATTTGACCCCATTTCTTTTCAGTTAGAAGCATATATTATTTTCCAACATAAAGTGCTTTTTCAGGTTTTGAATAACAGTCATCAAATATACACTACTAAGACAAAAATACAACAAAACCAAACCAAAACAACCCACACAGCTGAATTTAACGACAGCAGGGTGGATGTCTATTAAGTGAGTCTGAATGGTGGTGATGAACGAGTGTTTGCATATTTTCTTGAGAATGTGTTTTCGTGTTGTACTTTGGGTCAGGTGGTCACTCCAAATGGGCAAGGTTAAAATCAAATGTATGTGTGGTTGCAGCATGTGAAAATGGTTCCTACGGTGTCAACTGTGTTTCTCGGTGTGGAAACTGCCTCGATGGTGTCAGCTGTAACAAGACAACAGGATCCTGTCCGAATGGATGTGCAGCAAAATGGATGAATGACGACACAAAGTTATGTCAACATCGTAAGAAGTGATGTTGTCCTGTGGCAAAGTGATGTTGTCCTATGGCAACTGCGACAAATGGCTATATTTAGAGATCACACACATATCACTTATATGAGTAACTGACCAAAACGTGCGACGAAACAAAACTTGTATCAGACCTTCTTCCCCATGGAACTGTCAATATCCGTGAATTTAATTTCAGTCAGCTACATTCAGTATCATTGTGGCTACTGTTCCAGGGTTGATAGACCTGGATGCTTGTGAAATCAAATATTAAACTTAATGGCCACTGGTATTCATCGATTTTATGTTTCGCTCTTTTCGTACTGAGGCCTGGCTGTGCTTGACTCAGTAGCATGATAGGTTGATTGATTTGGCGAATACGCTTTGGCTCCTGTGTGCACGTGCATCCCTTCCAGGTCATGTATGGATTGCAATTTCATGGAAAATACATGAACAAGCTGTAACGGTGTTTTAGCGCACTCCTGAACGACCCCTACATTCAAATGAGTATTTCCCATTTTGTCGGTAGTACATAAGTGCATACCCACTTGGGGGGATGGGGTACCCTAATGGTTATAGCGTCCGCTTGACACGCCAAAGACCCGGGTTCGATTCCCCACATGGGTACAGTGTGTGGAACCCATTTCTGGTGTTCCCATCGTAATATTGCTGGAATAGTTTTTCAAGCGGCGTAAAGCCATGGTCACTGCACATTCATACCCTCTTGGTAAGGCACACACACACTTGGTAAGGCACACACACACAGGCTACCAGTCAAGGTTATCAGATCAATAACAGCATTTACATTCAGCTGAGTTCATCAGTTGTCAGTTCATCAAGCCTTCTGTTTAGATAATATGGGATTATCATTCAACATGTACAGGAAGTGTCAACAAAGGCAGAACAGAACCTGTCAACTGGACTCTTTCCACCTGAATACGAATGTATTTACACAAGTATTTACAGAAAAGCCCCTGCACTCAGAATTATGTATTTCATAATGATAATTCGGTTCTTTTAAAGTCTAAAATATATGAACCCGAAACGTGTTACA
Organism: Haliotis rubra; assembly: GCF_003918875.1. Classification (NCBI taxonomy): domain Eukaryota; kingdom Metazoa; phylum Mollusca; class Gastropoda; order Lepetellida; family Haliotidae; genus Haliotis; species Haliotis rubra. Next base: position 78,945 of record NW_025765923.1, read on the forward strand.
ATACCATTGAAACTAATTACTCTTTCTTCATTTAAAGCTCCTGCTGATGGAGGTCCTGTAGCAGGAATTGTTGAGGAGCAGCCGCAGCTCTTTGTGATCGCCGTTGTTGTGGCCATGGTCATTTGTTTGAAACGGTAACTGCTCAAAATCATTTAAAAGTCTGTTAACGCACATGGAGTTATTAGCGTTGTATGCTATAAGCTCTCGTGTCCAACTCACTAGTTATATATACTCATTCAAAGAAATATGGGAACACTCATTTACTTTTTGATAAGTTAAGAATGCCTATTGAAATCAAAGCACAACTAATGTTATGGGGTACTTTAGCTTTTATTCCATGAATATGACAGTTCTTTTAGAACATCATGCAATGTATAGCACAACACATTTAAACCGAATGACGAAGGGTCAGTCTGCAAATTCACAGAGTCAACTGCAGATCAGTAGTGCGTGTGTCCACCTCTGTTTCTGACACACTCTGAACATCTAGCCCTCATCGAAATCACCAATGTCCTCAGTGATGGCTCTGGTATTGCTGGCTACTCCTGGTCCAGACATCTGAACAGTTGGTCAGCGTTCACTGGTGGAGGATAATTCTGACGGAAATGCCTACCAAGGATGTCCCAGACATGCTCTATGGGAGCATGGTCTGGAGAAAATATGCTGGCCACTGCATCCTTACAACACCTCTTTGAGTAAGGAAGTATGTAACCACACATGCCCGATGTGGGCTAGCGTTGTCATTCTGGAACACCGAATGCGGTCCAATGACGTAAAGTGACGGAATGACAAGTGAACCAAGAATCTCATCTCTGTACCGTAAACCAGCCAGGTTGCCACGAATACGGTACAGAGGAGTCCTGTGACGAAGACTGAAGGCATCCCACACCATGACGGAACCTCCACCAAACCGGACCACGTGCACTAACGTTCACATCGTGAAAGCGTTCTCCTCGCCCTCTGAACACCCGTGCACGACCATCATGAAACTGCAAATCAGGACTCATCGGAAAACAACACCCTTGACCACTGTTGACGATTCCATCGCAAATGAGCCCGACACCATGCTTCCCTTGCTGTTCTGGGACGAGGACGTAACGATTGTCTGACAGTTGGACGTCTGTTATGGATGCTAGTGGAACGTAAACGGTTACGAATGGTCTGCAAAGTGCATAGAGGGGATTTCCAACGTCTTATACCGATCCATGCACATTCTTCATTGGGATCATGTGTGGCACGTGCATGACTGCATTTGTGGTCTCTGTTCCCGTCCAGACTAAACATTTTGGCATATTTTGGGTCCTTTGTTATGCTGCAAAACATAATCAATATGGCAGTTAAACTGCATTTGTGCTTCCGACGTTACTTCACTTATATTGTTCAGGATAACAGCTATAGTGACATTTTTGGACACTACAATTCATTACTACGTGGACACTTCCAAAATAACAGGTGTTCCATTTCTTTGAAGGAGTATATATGGGGGCATTGTGAAAATATGGGGGCATTGTGAATATTCCTTCGATCGAAGTCCTGTAATACTACACAGCCGTTTCATTGGATCATATATCTTAACTGCTATTCTGAGTTCAATGGAAATATATTTTATAGGAGGAAACGGAAAGACGATGACTCCAAATCGCCCGTTCCGCTGGAAGTGCGTTGTACCAAAGCAAAAAACCAAGGTAAGGTTGTTTCGATCACTGTTCATTTTGCAATATGGATCATTTAACATCCAACGTAATGTAAAGAGAATCCACCAAGTGTGCCAGTAAACTAATAGAAACGCTTTGATCAATTAGAAAAAGCAAACATTGATTTCATTTACATTAAAGCTACACCATCACCGAGAAATTCCACACACGGTCCACCTGGAATGGAGGAAGATGAGGATGCCGTGTTTTCTGTTGAGGCTGAAGTCGAAGGTGGTAACGATGCTGCCGCCACCTACTACAACTGGGTCCCTCCTAACATGCAGCTGTATAACCTGAAACAGTGTATATCTGAGAAAAAGAAAAAAGCCTCACTTGAAACCGAATTTAAGGTTTGTTAATAAGAAAATTGTCCTTGTGTATAACATGTTACTTCACTTCAATATTCACGATCATGATATGCGAATACATCAATCAATCTTCGCCTCTAAGTAAACATATCTGTGGAACATTCCTAGACAACAGAGCCTAAAGTCTACTTTATGTGCTTCGCCACACTGATTTTTATACCCCGCAACGCGTTTTGCGTCGGTGTGTCCGTCTGTCCGTCTTTCCGTGCAAATTCGTCTTTTCGGGAGCAGAACATATAAACCGTTCAATATTTCTTCACTAAACTTGGCACATAGATAGTTCTGGTGGTGAACTGTTTTTGATAGTTCGGATTTCTGAAAAGAATCATTTTTGCATTTCTATGGCAACAAGTTTGACTTCTTCAGAAGTTGGTGGTATTGATCCTGAACTTTAAACCTTTCAATACTCTCTTTCCACTTTGTGGGTATCCATGGACCTGATAACATAAATCAACTGCACTATATCAACATTACTGAAGTACATCAAATAGTCATAACTAGTTGACATATTCATGAAGAGTATTTTACCATTGCGCGGGATATTGATGACTTTGTCTTATTGCTTAAAATGTATTTCTTATCTATATTTTGAATAATCTATAGACAAAACCGGATATGTGCAAGTATTTCTTTTTGATAATTCATATGCAAATACATGTAGTTCTTCACTAGCTTGCGTACTTGCCAGAAAACCGTACTAGAACATCTTTGCACCAACTACGCCAATACTTAGTACCGAGCCAAGGGTCAAAAGTGTATTTCTGAGGGCCTTCTGGTAAGCCTGCTCCATTTTGCTGACGTTAACTGTCTGAATGACTTTGTATTCTAAGCAATGATCTAGCAAACACTGAGGAAACTGTTTAGTTGAGAAGACACGTTTTTAGCTTTGTTTTATGACATTATAAGAACAAACACATATTATGTCATGCCGTGCAATGAAACCCATGAACGAAGTATCCCTGCTAAACGACCAACACTACAAAAGTAATCGTATTCTGTAGTAACATTTGCTGACATTCATTGTTAAAGGAATACCAAGCCATCACTTTGTAGTGATCCATTCCTGAGACATATTCTTTAAATATGAATCTGCACAATGAATATAATGTTGTTTATATGTATTAATGGATACCAGTTTGTAAAATATTCCTCCCACACACATTGATGTTCTTTAATTTCATTATTTTTCCTTATCCTGACTCATGCTTAATTGCTTGTCTTCTTTTCTTGCGAACTATAGTGGAAATCCCCTTCTCAAGCTCCGTTCAAAAAAGTGGACGTAAAATCACTCACCCCAGTTGTCTCCCTTGTGCCCATCTTTTGGCGCGGAAAAGGTCATATGATCGGCCATGCTTGTCACTCTCTCCTTCTTCGCCCTCTCTCCTTCTTCGCCCTAGTGGACGGTTGTGAGAAGCGCCTGGGTCCCCTATATGAGGGGCATCGCAGGCTTACACACATAGATCTCCACCTAGAGATCAGGGACCAACGGCAACCCATCTTCGAACGAGACATCAAACCGGAAGATGATGGAGGAGGAGTCATCTTCTCCGACACAGAGATCAAATCATGGATGTATTAATGGTTCTGGAGCTTGCATCATCATCTAAAGAGAATAATGAAGCTAACACGTACATGATGTCTAACGACGATTTTGACACGCTAACGCTGCCACCCATAGATCCGGTACTGGATGTCCCAGACAACCTCAGCTCAGCCTTCAAGAAGGCAACGAAGTATCAGAGTCAGAGCATTCCACCGTTTAATGCCAAGAGATTTTCACTACATCATATGGAACCATTCATGAAGACCCCAGAAGTAGATGAAAACTATAAACTCATCAATGATGCTCGCATCAGGACTTATAAAGTGGAGGACAAAAAGCTAGCGCAACTAGACACAACCACTAGATGTACCTTCTTCGGTTTAGCCAGATCTAGGGCCATCAACGAAACCCTAATTGCGAAGTTTGCAAACTCTACATCTGAAGAAGAAGATTGGATGATCTCACTCAGCCTTACTGGGACCCAAAGGAAAGACCCCAACAGTTCATGTCAGAACACCTAGCATCTACATCGGCGGGATTAACACTGCCACGAAGACAAGGTCTACTATCATCTTGTAAAATGGAGTGAAAAGTTCAACAAACCACTATTCAGAGCTCCATGGGCAGCAACCGAATATCTTCGCAGGAGAAATTGAGGGCGTGGCTAAAGAAGTTACTGGCGTAGTCCAGAGAAGTTATGATGATCAAGTCCATCAATACACTGGCCAGCGTTATCAGACAGACATCACAGCGCGCTACTCTGGCAAATCTAAATTTGCAGGGATTCAGAGATCTAGAGACAAGAAATATGGCACTTCCAAGGGATATAAGGATTCTTTTCGTTCCCACCGAGCTCCTAGAGGTAACCCCGAAGAGGCAGAGGATTCAGAGGTGCCAGGAACTTTAGATGTTGATGGATAGGGTCGGAACGACTGAGTCTTCCACCCCCAGCCGTTTCCCATACAACCCCTCACCAGTGGGTGGACGCCTTCAACTTTGCACACTGAAAGAATTGGGGATTCTACAAGACGATTATGTATCCCAGATACTCACACAGAGGTTACAAGATAGAACTGCAAGCGGTTCCACCTTTAACAAGCACTCCTCAGATGTACAACTATGCAAACCGATCAGAAGGAGAAACTAATACTCGATGCCATTACAACTCTACTGGACAAGAAGGCAACCGAAGAAATAAAAATCGTCACACCAGGTTTCTACTCCCAATTTTTTCTGGTTCCAAAGAAAATTCCAAGGAAAAGTTCCGCTTTATTTACAACATGAAAAAGTTCAACCAGGATTTTCTAAGAAAGTCGAAAAGATTCAAAATGGCACATCTTCCACAACTCAGACAGAATATCCGTCCGTCAGATTATCTATCCAGCATAGATCTACAGAATGCGTATCTTCACATCCCAATACATCAGGACTCAAGGAAATACCTTACGATTCCTATTCAACGGACGTCACTACCAGTGGAGGGTACTCCCGTTTGGAATATCATCGGCCCCTGGTTGTTTACATCCGGAGGACAAAACCCATCGTCAGATACCCACAACATCAAGGTCTACGTGAAAGCGTTTTACCTAGACGATCGGGATTCAAGCTCATCAAGATCCCAATCTACTCAGACGGCAACTGACGTTTACGATCAAGTTACCTCACTCAGCTAGGATGGTTAGTAAATCATCAAATCGGCATTAGAGCCTACACAGGATCTACAATTCCTAGGAATACGAATCGTCACTTCAACGAATCGCCTATTAGTCCCGAGGACCGCTGGATCAAGATACAACAGATGATATCATTAAAACACTACTCTCTTCTGCTACTACTACGAGGGTAGAGTCTACTCGGTCTCCCTCACGTTGGCTGAACATATGATAATACGCGAGGCAGATAACTCTTTGCTTCACTACAAGTGTTTTGTGAACGATCATCAAGACAGTCTGGATCCATCTGTCCTACCGAACGAACTGAAACCATACTCTATTATGGTGGACACATAAGTCGAATGTCTGCGCAGGAACCAATTTAGCAGAGCCAGGTTCCAACACTCATCTCTACGTAGATGCGTCCCAAGGATGGGGAGCTCCACTTAAACAACAAAGTGGCATCGGGAAAGGGGTCGAATCAGGAGCAAAAGCTACACATCAACATGCTAGAGTTGAAAGCAGTCATAAACGCCTTACTACACTGGTCGAGCATACACAAGGAACGCTCAACTGATGATCCATACGGACAACCCACAGTGGCGTCTTCTACATCAACAAACAATGGTCAAGAAGGTCAAGGATCATGTTGGACCTCAGCTTTCAACTATTCAGAATAGTAGACAACCCTGAACATCGACATAAAGCGTCACACATTCCCGGAGCCAGAAATGTGATAGCAGACGCCCCATCCCGGTCCTATGAATCAGTCACCGATGGAGTGGATGTTACATCCAGAGGCATTCAAGGACATCATTCGGACAGTAGGATCCCCACTAGTAGATTTGTTCGCAAACCAAGTTCAACAAACAAATACCAACATTCGTCTCTCCGGTCCCAGATCCTCAAGCATAGTGGCAACGGACGCCTTGAGCATATCATGGGAAGGACTAAACGCTGCACGCAGTTCTCTCCACCAGCACTAATAACCGGCGGTATTACAGAAAATCAAAATGACAAGCAAGTTACAACTGATTTTGGTCCAACTTACTGGCCACTTAGAGAGTGGTTCCACAACCTCATACAAGAAATAGGAAATCCAATCCTACAACATCCAAAGTGGCCAAATCTACTGATTCATCCACACCAAGCAAGCACACAGAAACCAAACTATAGCCAACTACACGCATGGAGCGTATCACGACTCTGCTTTGAGGAAAGAGGATATTCCACCAGAGCGGCCAAAGCAGTAACTTTTAGCCTCACGAGATCAACCCGTAATTTGTATGATGACAAGTGGCAAAGTTTTGAGAAACACGCTCGGAAATAAAGGCTGCCACTGCAATGGGAAGCAACACATCCTCAAGTGGCGGAATATCTTTGTCATCTTAGATACAGATAAAACGATTGAAGCGATCTACACTCTTTACATACCTAGCGGCCTTGAGCTCTGGTTATCACGATGAAACAGGCATAACTGACAAAGTACCAGAGAATGCGACCACATGCTCATTCAAGTTGGTTAATCAACAAAGAAACTTGGCGTCTGGACCTCATAATGTGGTTCTACAACATCTACCAGTGAAGATTACTTAACCACCAGAAAGGACATCATATGGGAATTTAACTCATAAACACCGTTCGTAGCCTAGCTACAGCGGCAAAGGATGTCAGAAATTCATGCTCTAGACTTCGAACTAACAAGATTTGACACGCATCAGACACAGTGCATCTGGGACTAAGACGTGGATTTACAGCAAAGAATCAACTGCCCGGTCAACCAGACAGGCGCAATCTTTATTATATCCCAAAGCATCTCGACGATATTAGGACCACAGGACAGCAAGCATCGATCCTTGCGTCCAGTCAAAGCATTGGTGTACCATATCTACAGAGATCTAACTTGAGGAGACCGCACCAAGCGCCTTTTCATCCCTTTTTGCCTACGGAGACACCTACAGAAGTCTCACGTACAACCATATCAATATGGATGAGAGCCGTCATATTGTGCCTGGCAAAGCAGCAGGATCTCTGATCCTCCACGAGCCTCCAATTCATGAAGTCAGAGCACTGGCATCCACACTAGTTTCAGACGGAAACTGCTCCATATCAACAATACGGAGGGCTGCTTTGGAGATTGAGACGGTATTTACAACCACTATCTCAGAGACATGGCTATTGAAGAGGACGTCTCGGCATTAATTGAAGCTTGGGGCCCCTTTGCTTGTAGCACAACACGACGGTACCAAAGACGCTGGAGATTATCTCACTCTTTGTCACTGCGATTCTGTAAAGTCAACACTCAGCAGAGTTTGGTTTTAAACCATGCGCAAGTCTATGACAGACTAGCATCAGTGATGGATCCTGTACTGGCAAGGACTTACTTGTACACAAAGAACATTTCACTTGATGCCATCAAGAGATGTTGTATAAATCCACACGTCAGGAGATTTCAGGATAAATTGACAAGTTGTGGTCCCCACACCATCAGAGGAAGCTGGAAGAAAGCACAAATGCCATTAGAAGTTCCCAAGGGTATACGGACGTAAATCAGCAGAGAATCCAGAGTGGTTGACCCACCATCGCTTCCGTCGGATTCTACAGCATTGTTGATGAGTCAGGATAAGAATATATATGAATTTTCTGACCAAATTGATATTTTATACTTATCCTGACTCATGAGGTTACCTCCAACCTCCCCTCATGGCACTCTGGATTTCCCTGCAACCAAGTGTCGCCTGAACTAACGGAGAGTAACAAGCATGGCTGATCATGTGACCTGGGCACAAGTGGGAGACAACTGGGGTGAGTGATTTTATGTCCGACTGTTTTGAAGGAGTCAGTGCGATTCAAGTGTTCCACTATAGTTCGCAAGAAGAAGAAGATGCCAATTAAGCATGAGTCGGGATAATTATAAAATATCAATTTTTAGTCAAAAATACATTTTGACATAGCTATTGACTTACGGTCAGTTTTCCTTGTCTCGACTCTTGCACATGATATTTCGCTTGTATTTTGTCCGTAAATGCCTCAGATGATCCCATTCGGTGCCCGACGCATCAACATGAAGCTGCTATAAAACCTGAGAACAAGCCGAAGGAACGCTTCCTTGCTCTTATATGCATGTAAGTAAGTCAGCGGCATATTGCGTTTGGTTTTGAATATAACTACAATCATGATGCAAAGTCATCATGGAAAATAGCCCCTTTTTCTTCCTTATATATAGTAACATTATGCCTCAAATGGATGATCACAATATTTTATGTGGTATATGCTCTCGTGGAATCCTCGGTCACTGGGTAATGGCTCTCTAATACAAATGCTTTAGATGCAGAGAATGATGGTAGAAGAACGTGACATCTGTGAAAATGGTTCACGATGTCTATAGCAGTATTCAGACCAGTCCGAATAGAATTGTGAAATAATTATAGTTTATATTTAGGCCCATACCATGGACTACTTCACTCCAGCACCAACCATATCGTGACGAAAACGATTTATACAATAAAAATGAAAACATTTTTGAGAGTAAAACCTGTCGGATTATGACAGTAAAATACTAGAATATCACTACAGATATGAACATAAACTAGCATGTCAAACTAAAAAGAAGAGACAATACAATATAAAAAACGGGCTATAGAAGAAACGTTTCGAAAATTTATGAACCAATAGATTTGAGTATTGTTGATGCTGAGCTATCTGATCAGATGATGATTCGAGGGTTGTGCTGGCGGATGGAGAAGATTACATTAATGCCAATTATATCATGGTGAGTACGATAGGGGTAGGTATCTAAATGGATTTAACATAATGATGGAAATCACAGAATAATTCAAATATTTATCTCAATGTCCAATGTTAGTATGATGTTCTTTTTTTCTATACATCCGATAGTTCCACAATGAGGATGTGTGGCACATTAAACTCTACCTTTTCACAGGGATAAGATGACATCAAAGTACATAGCAACACAAGGTACGAACTATTTCATTCAAAGCAATACAACACCATTCACGAAGATTGTTATTTTTAAGCACAGGCATATCTGTGGGTCATGATTAACTTGTGTGTAGCAAGTTTGGTGAAACATGTATAGTTCTCGATGATATGTTGTACAGGTAACCATCAAACACATTTTTGCATTCAAGTCATGTTTCCATGGAAACAACAAGAAAACAAAATTTGAAAAAATTAAAATAGCAAAAGGCACATCATCGGGTAATGATTAACATGTGTGTGAAGTTTGGTGAACCTAGCATGTAAAGTTTAAGATATGCTCCGGACAAAACCATCAAAACACACATTTACACTAAGTCGCTTCCCTTGGAAACAGCAAAAAACTAAATTTGAAAAATTAAAAATAGCAAAAGGCACATCAATGGTAATGATTAAAGCATGTGTGAAGTTTGGTGAACCTAGCGTGTAAACTTTAAGGACAGAAGGGTATAAACATGTATGTTAACTCCATAGGATCTGATGTTATTCACCGATGCCAATGGCATATTATCTGATGTCAGAGTGAATGTATAGAGGTGATCACTTAATAGCTGAGTGGACAGCATTAGCTTTTCACTCCTGAGTGGACTTCAAGTCCAGGGAACGTTCTGGCATCAAATCATTCGTGCATGAAGATCCACGGACACAACGTCGGTAAAAACATGATCAGAGATGTGAGATTCAAAGGTTTCGAGGATGCAAAGACGACAACATTATTCAACTAAGCAAATGATCAGCTTCAAATATTCTGAAAGAATAGTTTCCAACGAGTGATATTCATATGTTCAGTGCTGGAGTTGGCCTAACAGGAGCGTTCTTGCCCTGACCACCTGGATGGATGAAGCGAGAGCGCAAATCACGTCAACGTGTTCATGTGTATCAGCAAGATGAGACAGAACAGGATGAACATGGTCCAGACCGTGGTGAGTTACTGTGTAGAGTATATTATGTCCCATCTAAACATACTCGGTTTTACGAGATCACTTTAAGATGGGAGCTTTTAACTTAAAGACTATTATTGAAGGCAAACAAACATCCCAACAATGTATATCTTCCTTCCAACAGCTTTACACATCTATGGTTTTGACATGTTTTTTAACAGAAATCTTTAAACATTGGTGTCTGCAACCTGATGAATTAACGGTGGCCAGTATTTAAGCATAGTATTTCCATTTATGCCTTCAGTATAAGTTGTTATAATATGTATGTTCCATCAAGAAAACAGTACGAATTTCAGGCACATGTCCGGAGGCTC